>NC_137819.1:20485157-20582657 GCF_963921795.1 Nannobrachium achirus
GTGCAAGTGTCTAATCCAAGATAAGTTCATCCAGGATAGTTGATAAATCTCGGCTTATTCACGTTTAATATCTAGGTTTTGCAAAACAGGCTGTTTGCTTGTTTCTCTTGCAATGTCAGCATGCCTTAGCCTGGTTAATAAACCAGACCGCACAACACCACCCCCTGGCGGTAGTGGTGGTGTAGTGTGATAGAGGCTGGCACCGCCAGGCTATGCATGCCTATGCTGACTGTAAAGGTCAACATGTCATCAGCAGTGTTGCCGTGGTCTTGGGTCGCGCGCCCCCGGCGACCCATATCTTTTTTCAGCCGGGGTTTGTTTTAACAAAGAAACGAGCCTATATGCATATCAATAGACCTGTATAGTAGGTGTTGAGCGACTTTGCGACCCCCCAAACATTGAATCACCACTGCACCACTGGTCATCAGCATGCCGTAAGAGTGTTGCAGGATGATGTGAGAGAAGAACAGTCACAAGCAGAAGGCCAGAAGCAAGTATCTACACTCTACAGTGACAGTGAAGCAAAGGTTATCATAGGGAGCGAGGGGACAAGACAGCAGTTGTGATAACTTGAAGAACTGTTGCCCTAGCCTCACCACAGTCTGGGCATGAGAACCAGGTGAGTGCTAGGAGGTGAGGTGGAGTATGCTATACGGTCCACAAAGCACAGAAATTGATCATGGGGCAAATGTACACTGCATTTGCACTGTTGTTTCAAAAAGGCTGTGAGATATTCTAACCATAGTGCACACATTCACCATGGAACCCTCAAACAAAAAGGCTTCAAATGTCAGACATTCCACTAAAATCTTCTTCAAGTAGCTGGAAAAAAACTCTTGGTCCCCAAGGAGATATGAGCTGAGCTCATGCTGGATGAAAGGAAAGTGTTGCCTTTGTTTTGTTATTTTCTTCCTTCGCTTACATGGGCATAATTGTACAGTGAGGTGAGGTGGCACTTTGAGTGTGCTTGTGCTCATCAGCACCAATTACACAATGAATGCCTGAATGGAGCCTCTGAGAGAGATAAACACACACACGCACACACACACACGCACACGCACACGCACGTGCACACACACACACACACACACACACACACACACACACACACACACACACACACACACACACACACACAGAGCGACGAGGGGATGTTTTTTAATTCAGTGGTTCTCAAACATTTTCATGCCAAGAACCCCCATCAAAAAAGAGTTTGCTGTTTTGATTAGCTTTAGTAGTACTAGTTCTACAACTGACTGAATGTGGAGAGGCAATAGTGGAGAGTGAAACCAATGTCATTGTTACACAATCTCTAACTTCTAGCCGGTGAAATACAAGTGAAATTAATCTGTTCTTCATTTAGCTGGGAAAACCCCTGGAAGCAGCGGCGTAGGAGACGGGGGGGTCCCGTACGTTTTGTCCCCCGTGGGCTGCGGACCACCAGTTGGGCTGCCGCGACGCTGAAATCCAAAAAGGAGAGGAAAAAAGCCTCAAATGGGGCCGGCACTAGGACCACGCGGACGCTAGAAGAGGCTGCGGTCAGCCCGTAGGCTTCCCTATGCTCGAAACCCACTCGAAACTGGTCGTGTCATGTAATTCTAATTAAGTCCATTACTTCCCAAGTTCCTGTAAGTAGACTTAAAAATAAAACCAGTTCCCAACGGGAGTAGCCTCTTATTTTGAAATCTAGAGAGGAAGTGAAGTGCTTCTGCTTGTTAGTAGCCCAATGTAAACAGAATAACTCACGTGTGGACCAGTGTGGATTGTACAAGCTTTTGACTAAACTAAAGTTCATATTATGATATGAAAACAATGCTCCTTTGACTTAAACAACGTACACCCTTTGAAAGTTTGTTAAACTTTGCACATCCGCAGAAGATTAGGTAAGGAGCTGGTTATAATTACCTTCTGCTAGTTGGCTTCTTGTTGTGCCTTGTGATAACTGATAAGAGCATAGATTGTAGAAAATAATTATGTTGAGAGGCATAGAGCTGTTGCTTTGGTGTTTCGACCGTCTCTTTCTCTTTATAGTTTTTTTGTCTCATCTCTCTGTGATACAGTAGTAGTTGTGCTCCGTGTGTACAATCATATACAGGAGTGTTATCAATTAAAACAAGCATGCATGTCGTCACTCATCATGCCGTCATGTAATTAACGGTTCATTGCTTTTAAATGTTCTAATGATATTTTGTATGGCTCTGTTGCACTGCACTGTTCGGCTATGTGCTCTAAATCAGTGCTGAAGTTTCTCCTCCATTCTGTTTTTGCACAGTTGAAATTGGCTTAAAAATCCACATTCAAAGATGTATTTGACATGTATTTAATGGCTGGGCTGGCTGGGCTGGGCTGTGAAAATTGATACTGTGTTGGGGCAGTTTGAGCTGGGCCAGAAAATGTAAATGTGTCCATCAAAACCCTACACGTGCATCACTAGTGTAGTGCATGTGTGTAGTGTGCACGTATGTACATGCTGCGCTGTGTGGTATAACTCATTGTTACACACCAGAACCGACCTGGAAATGCACACAGAAACCCAAACCAAACCGAATTTTCGGCCGATCCGAACCGACCCGAACCGCGATTTTTCGGCCGGCGCCGGCGAATAATACTGGACTAGGCTGTTGTGGGCTGGGCCGGTCCAAATAGGACCCCCCCACCTGGGAACCTAACGGTACGCCTATGACACTGCCTTAATATAGTGGTATTGAGCACAGCCCCTTCTTACAACATATACTGCAGTGCATTCCAGCTTGCAACATTTTATTGTTCCAACTCACCTTTCCCCTTTACTTAGTAGAATACAGCTGTATGAGGACGGTTATTTGCACCACATTACAACAGAGGCAGCTTATAGGAAAACAGCTCTAACCAGGGCTCAAGACTGCTGGACTTGATGAGGAGATGAACCCACAGGTGTCCAGGTAAAGGCCAGACCAATGCAACTCCTGGAGATAATGGTTGCAAGTAGTTGCATGTTGCAAGGAGTTGCATTGGTGTGAAGTCTGTGAACTGGCTACCACAGCATGAGGCAGAAAGGGAAAATGGCACAACACACAACAAGGGAAAACAAACAACCCTTGTAACAGATCATAATCATTGGTATAAATTCTCCTGCACTTTATTAAACAGAAAATATATTTTCCAATGGGTCGCTAAGTTCTTCGAAACAGGAAAGAAAACCCATTTATATCAGCTTCAATCTTATGGTGTTCCAGCTCTAATTTAGATTTTATTATGTTGCCTTATCTTATTTAATGTTTTGCCCCCCCCCCCCCCCCCCCCCCCAATTTAGTCAGTACAAAAATATGATATTTTAGAGATAAAATGTTTTTGTAATTTCTCTAAGATAGTTTTAACAGTATTTTATTTTTATTTAGCAATTTGACACAGCTCTCTCATAATTTTTATCCCACGATTTTGCAACCCAGCAATTTGACACAGCTCTGTGTATGCATGCCAAATTATGCCATCATTCTATTATAATTGTACATACATTGTTTAGTTTTGATTGTTTTATTTCACACTTGCTTTGGGCAATGTAAACATATCCCTCGCATGCCAAATAAAGCCCATTTGAATGGAACAGAACAGAATAGTATTCATTGAGTTGATTTGAATTGAATTGATGAATGGTCTCTCGGTCTAACTCTCTCACTCTAACAAGAAGTAAGTCGCAGTCACGCAACAAGACCACAAGATGTCGCCTCAGGACAACACAATGAGCATGGAGGTAGATTCCGCTTGGATCGTGCTGCTGCCAGTCAGCCAGTCTGCTCCCAGGAGGTCCGTGAAGTCAGCTGCATTAGCGTTTCCGGCCAGGCAGCAGGCTGCATTAAGCGAAGCTCCAGCCTTCAAAATAAAAGTCAACTAAATAATGTTTATTTAAAAGACACAAATGTATTTAAGAAATACGTGTATGATGTATGTCTCTATACTAGTGTACTTCTAATTGTCCTAACACATTTTCCAGGTTCTTTCAGATTGAAATTCGTGGTATGCGAGCCATTAAAGGCCACTTAACAAGTTAATTCCATTATTTCTATTGTAATCCATAGAAGAGCTTCAATTGGTTGTTGACACAAGTAGGCTACATCTAATGAGGTCCAGTTACTTAATTATCAATTTTACTTTATCTGTTTATTTAGATTGGGCAGATGTAATGTATGGTAGGCTACTATGGGCTATATCAATGTAAGTAATGAAAATACACTGTGTGTGCATGTACACCAGGGGTCTTCAACAGGGGGTCCAGGACCCCTATCGGGTCCTCAGAATTACTAAAGGGAAAGGCACCAAATCTATGTGTGATAGGACCATTCTTTTAGAATAAATGGACAACCCTCTCATCCCTTTTCTGAGGAGAACTTTAGCCAAAAATAGAAGATCTACAAGCTTGTAGATCTGCTATTTTTGGCAATAGGTTTGGTGTTGAAGTGAAAAAGCCGGAGACCAAGTACAGAGTGAAAGGTTAAATGTACTAAGTAAAAAATGGAACAAGGATGTAAGGAGTTCAATGTAAAAAAAAGACAACGCCCCCAAAAGCTCTAGTGGGCACTAGACAGGAGGCGGCCCTTTGCGTTGGCACTTTGAACACACGCAAAAAAGTGACATTTTCAGACAATTTCAAACTCTAGTTGGCGCTGGAGAGCAGACGGCTCTTTGCGTCGGCACTTTGGAGACACGCACACGTTCGGGGAGACCTCCTCTATCACTCCACACTCTCCGCTAAGCAGGAGAGGTGTAAAATCAATTTCTGTTGGCTTTCCAGTGCAGCCACTCGCTCAAAATAGTGACATTTTCAGGCATTTTCAAACTCTAGTTGGCGCTGGAGAGCAGACGGCTCTTTGCGTCGGCACTTTGGAGACACGCACGCGTTCGGGGAGACCTCCTCTATCACTCCACACTCTCCGCTAAGCAGGAGAGGTGTAAAATCAATTTCTGTTGGCTGTCCAGTGCAGCCACTCGCTCAAAATAGTGACATTTTCAGGCATTTTCAAACTCTAGTTGGCGCTGGAGAGCAGACGGCTCTTTGCGTCGGCACTTTGGAGACACGCACGCGTTCAGGGAGACCTCCTCTATCACTCCACACTCTCCGCTAAGCAGGAGAGGTGTAAAATCAATTTCTGTTGGCTTTCCAGTGCAGCCACTCGCTCAAAATAGTGACATTTTCAGACATTTTCAAACTCTAGTTGGCGCTGGAGAGCAGACGGCTCTTTGCGTCGGCACTTTGGAGACACGCACGCGTTCAGGGAGACCTCATCTATCACTCCACACTCTCCGCTAAGCAGGAGAGGTGTAAAATCAATTTCTGTTGGCTTTCCAGTGCAGCCACTCGCTCAAAATAGTGACATTTTCAGACATTTTCAAACTCTAGTTGGCGCTGGAGAGGGCCACTACATTTTCACACACTCCAGAGGGCCACAATGCATACCAAAAATAGAAGATCTACAAGCTCAAAACGTGTCGCATTTGCTATTTTTGCAAATGTTTTAATTGATATCCTTAAAAGTAATTGTTTTATTTAATTTCAAATGCATGTACAGGTTCTTATGTTACTTATGTTAGGCCTACTTCTTACTTTATGAACTTAATCACAAATGCATTTGACATAAAAAAAAGACTATAGTAGTAGGCTACTAGTCATCAAGAAGATACTAATATACAGTCGACTGACATAATGAAAGTGGGTCATGTTTTACATTTGGAATTATAACAGCAGAAATCAATAATATATCAGTATTCTGATATTTGCCTGTGGGTCGCATTAAGTGTAGGGCCCTGTTGCCCATGTATGCTCTAAGAACTCATTCGTTCTCATTATACCGTGACATGGTTTATAATTAAGTACAACTTGATAGAACATCTGTGTAGGACATATTTAAAATAACTTTATACTTGATGTTTAACCACTTGATCCCAAATTGGGGGGAATATTAACCAAAAGTGTCCAATCTACTAGCTCACTGTAGATCTGCTATTTTGGCAAGGGAGAAAAGAATGCAGAAAGTGCATTCCAACTCTAGCCACATTTAGGGTACTACTTTATGACTTTATGTGTGTGTGTGTGTGTGTGTGTGTGTGTGTGTGTGTGTGTGTGTGTGTGTGTGTGTGTGCACCTGTGTGATGTAGCCCTTGTTTCATGTTATTTTATACTGTTCATTATATTGCAATATATTTATTTATTTAGTATTACTCTCTCTCTCTCTCACACATTTGTGTCCACACACATATTTAAAAGATGAGTGAGTATATGATGTATGTCTCAATACTAGTGTTGTACTTACTATTTTCCAGGTTCTTTCAGATTGAAATTCGTGGAATGCAAGCCATTAAAAGCCATTTTACACCTCTCCTGCTTAGCGGAGAGTGTGGAGTGATAGAGGAGGTCTCCCCGAACGCGTGCATGTCTCCAAAGTGCCGACGCAAAGAGCCGTCTGCTCTCCAGCGCCAACTAGAGTTTGAAAATGCCTGAAAATGTCACTATTTTGAGCGAGTGGCTGCACTGGACAGCCAACAGAAATTGATTTTACACCTCTCCTGCTTAGCGGAGAGTGTGGAGTGATAGAGGAGGTCTCCCCGAACGCGTGCGTGTCTCCAAAGTGCCGACGCAAAGAGTCGTCTGCTCTCCAGCGCCAACTAGAGTTTGAAAATGCCTGAAAATGTCACTATTTTGAGCGAGTGGCTGCACTGGACAGCCAACAGAAATTGATTTTACACCGCTCCTGCTTAGCGGAGAGTATGGAGTGATAGAGGAGGTCTCCCCGAACGCGTGCGTGTCTCCAAAGTGCCGACGCAAAGAGCCGTCTGCTCTCCAGCGCCAACTAGAGTTTGAAAATGTCTGAAAATGTCACTATTTTGAGCGAGTGGCTGCACTGGACAGCCAACAGAAATTGATTTTACACCTCTCCTGCTTAGCAGAGAGTGTGGAGTGATAGAGGAGGTCTCCCCGAACGCGTGCGTGTCTCCAAAGTGCCGACGCAAAGAGCCGTCTGCTCTCCAGCGCCAACTAGAGTTTGAAAATGCCTGAAAATGTCACTATTTTGAGCGAGTGGCTGCACTGGACAGCCAACAGAAATTGATTTTACACCTCTCCTGCTTAGCGGAGAGTGTGGAGTGATAGAGGAGGTCTCCCCGAACGCGTGCGTGTCTCCAAAGTGCCGACGCAAAGAGCCGTCTGCTCTCCAGCGCCAACTAGAGTTTGAAAATGCCTGAAAATGTCACTATTTTGAGCGAGTGGCTGCACTGGACAGCCAACAGAAATTGATTTTACACCGCTCCTGCTTAGCGGAGAGTATGGAGTGATAGAGGAGGTCTCCCCGAACGCGTGCGTGTCTCCAAAGTGCCGACGCAAAGAGCCGTCTGCTCTCCAGCGCCAACTAGAGTTTGAAAATGTCTGAAAATGTCACTATTTTGAGCGAGTGGCTGCACTGGACAGCCAACAGAAATTGATTTTACACCTCTCCTGCTTAGCGGAGAGTGTGGAGTGATAGAGGAGGTCTCCCCGAACGCGTGCGTGTCTCCAAAGTGCCGACGCAAAGAGCCGTCTGCTCTCCAGCGCCAACTAGAGTTTGAAAATGCCTGAAAATGTCACTATTTTGAGCGAGTGGCTGCACTGGACAGCCAACAGAAATTGATTTTACACCTCTCCTGCTTAGCAGAGAGTGTGGAGTGATAGAGGAGGTCTCCCCGAACGCGTGCGTGTCTCCAAAGTGCCGACGCAAAGAGCCGTCTGCTCTCCAGCGCCAACTAGAGTTTGAAAATGCCTGAAAATGTCACTATTTTGAGCGAGTGGCTGCACTGGACAGCCAACAGAAATTGATTTTACACCTCTCCTGCTTAGCGGAGAGTGTGGAGTGATAGAGGAGGTCTCCCCGAACGCGTGCGTGTCTCCAAAGTGCCGACGCAAAGAGCCGTCTGCTCTCCAGCGCCAACTAGAGTTTGAAAATGCCTGAAAATGTCACTATTTTGAGCGAGTGGCTGCACTGGACAGCCAACAGAAATTGATTTTACACCGCTCCTGCTTAGCGGAGAGTATGGAGTGATAGAGGAGGTCTCCCCGAACGCGTGCGTGTCTCCAAAGTGCCGACGCAAAGAGCCGTCTGCTCTCCAGCGCCAACTAGAGTTTGAAAATGTCTGAAAATGTCACTATTTTGAGCGAGTGGCTGCACTGGACAGCCAACAGAAATTGATTTTACACCTCTCCTGCTTAGCGGAGAGTGTGGAGTGATAGAGGAGGTCTCCCCGAACGCGTGCGTGTCTCCAAAGTGCCGACGCAAAGAGCCGTCTGCTCTCCAGCGCCAACTAGAGTTTGAAAATGCCTGAAAATGTCACTATTTTGAGCGAGTGGCTGCACTGGAAAGCCAACAGAAATTGATTTTACACCTCTCCTGCTTAGCGGAGAGTGTGGAGTGATAGAGGAGGTCTCCCCGAACGCGTGCGTGTCTCCAAAGTGCCGACGCAAAGAGCCGTCTGCTCTCCAGCGCCAACTAGAGTTTGAAAATGCCTGAAAATGTCACTATTTTGAGCGAGTGGCTGCACTGGAAAGCCAACAGAAATTGATTTTACACCTCTCCTGCTTAGCGGAGAGTGTGGAGTGATAGAGGAGGTCTCCCCGAACGCGTGCGTGTCTCCAAAGTGCCGACGCAAAGAGCCGTCTGCTCTCCAGCGCCAACTAGAGTTTGAAAATGCCTGAAAATGTCACTATTTTGAGCGAGTGGCTGCACTGGACAGCCAACAGAAATTGATTTTACACCGCTCCTGCTTAGCGGAGAGTATGGAGTGATAGAGGAGGTCTCCCCGAACGCGTGCGTGTCTCCAAAGTGCCGACGCAAAGAGCCGTCTGCTCTCCAGCGCCAACTAGAGTTTGAAAATGTCTGAAAATGTCACTATTTTGAGCGAGTGGCTGCACTGGACAGCCAACAGAAATTGATTTTACACCTCTCCTGCTTAGCGGAGAGTGTGGAGTGATAGAGGAGGTCTCCCCGAACGCGTGCGTGTCTCCAAAGTGCCGACGCAAAGAGCCGTCTGCTCTCCAGCGCCAACTAGAGTTTGAAAATGCCTGAAAATGTCACTATTTTGAGCGAGTGGCTGCACTGGACAGCCAACAGAAATTGATTTTACACCTCTCCTGCTTAGCGGAGAGTGTGGAGTGATAGAGGAGGTCTCCCCGAACGCGTGCGTGTCTCCAAAGTGCCGACGCAAAGAGCCGTCTGCTCTCCAGCGCCAACTAGAGTTTGAAAATGCCTGAAAATGTCACTATTTTGAGCGAGTGGCTGCACTGGAAAGCCAACAGAAATTGATTTCACACCTCTCCTGCTTAGCGGAGAGTGTGGAGTGATAGAGGAGGTCTCCCCGAACGCGTGCGTGTCTCCAAAGTGCCGACGCAAAGAGCCGTCTGCTCTCCAGCGCCAACTAGAGTTTGAAAATGCCTGAAAATGTCACTATTTTGAGCGAGTGGCTGCACTGGAAAGCCAACAGAAATTGATTTTACACCTCTCCTGCTTAGCGGAGAGTGTGGAGTGATAGAGGAGGTCTCCCCGAACGCGTGCGTGTCTCCAAAGTGCCGACGCAAAGAGCCGCCTCCTGTCCAGTGCCCAATTTGTAAAGGCTATGCACTCCAGTGAACTGCATTTATCCATTTATAATGTTTTTCTAATGTTAATAAAACTTTCTTTTTACCCAGAAACACAATTAGCATTGTGTGTGTTCGTTTTAATGCTTAATCTATATTTTGAATGTGCATATCATGGGACAATTACTCGTTTTTCAACATTTTTCAATTGCCTCAGGGGTACTCTTATTCTGAAGAGATCGGCACCGGAAGTCTTATTGCAGCTAACGCTAATGCAGCTGACTTCACATAGGCGCTCCCAGGTCAGGCATGGAAGCATGTTTATAACCTGTGGATAAAACAGTCGTGCTGCATCTTCATAATTCCTGAACATTATAGCCTTCATACACACAGCAGCAAGCTATGTACACACTGCATCACTAAACATTAGGCCTTACTTCACTAGAACAAGGTCTGTTTGATTTGTAACTAGGGGTTACATGTGTAGGCTATTCTCTGGTGACCGAATTGTCACCAATGTCACGAATGGTGGATTTCCCCTGATGATCATCCATCTAATAGCTGGCATCATCTCCAGCACAGGTAAGATGAACGAACCGATAATAGGCTATGACGCACAGCAATGCGTTCCTGATTATTATTATGAATGTAATGAAGGCGACATTTTGCTTGCTTCTGCAACGCATATAGGCAGGTTATTATAGCCTATGCATCTTTCTAACTTCACGGTCTATTGACGCAGATTATGGCATTTATTTTGGCACCATTAAACTATAGGCTGCAACTGCTTCTCTAAATAGTCTTATAATAATAATAATAAACTAGTAGGCCCTACTACTACAACAACAACAACAACAACAACAATAATAATAATAATAACAATAATAATAATTATTAATAATAAGTGTAATAATGATAGACCTAATAGTAATATTGTTATAATTATGATGCTTATTATGCGTGCGCACGAGTAGCCTATAAAAGTAACCTATCCTGTGCTGACATCTCAAAATGCAAAAGTGGATTGGTCTTAAGCTTTTCATTTTTAATGAAAGAAGAATGAATGAATGCATTTGTGAATGAATTCGTGAATGAATGGCTTGCTCGGCAGATTGTAGTTGCACTAAATAAATAACAATCAGACCGTTATGGTTCCTATTTCTGCTCCTCTATCGCGGCCGGCCGCGGGTGTCGCTCGATCATGGAAAAGAACAGATCTAGAAGTCGTGACCGTGTTGTTATCTTGAACTGTCCCTTTTATGACAGGTTTTTGTCATACTGCGGAGCGGGGCTTTAACTGTGTGGAGGAGGTCTTTAGTGTGCGTGTGTTCCGCATTCCTCTCAGCTGGTTGGATGACGGTTTGAAAACACCACTCTCACTCACACCACTTGGAGTTTACACACCGGACGGACTGAGAGGACTGCATCAGATACACAGTCAGGTAGGCTACCTACAGTTATTACATAGGCTTATATTGAGATCAGTCCATTTACGATTAGGTCTAAACAGTTAGCCCATGGGATCAAGAGTCTCAGAGATCAGAGATTGTATTTGTGTGCATCTCTGACAAGCGCTTGAATGTGGTAATTTATGGAGAAGTAGTACGGGCGTTATAATAAACACAGCTGTTTTTGGGAAATGAAAGACTGACAGAGACAGATAGACGTCAGAATGGAAAAGAAAGCGAAATCTCTGACAGCTATAGGGTCTCTTTGTTGGGCTGCATTGCGCTCTTTCTTCTTTTTCTTTTATTGGCAAAAACTTCATGGTTTTGGTGGAGAACGATTACCTATTCGAGAGAAATAATTTGACAAAACGTAGGCCTAATACATTTTGCTTTACTTGATCATAATAATTCCACCTATAGGCTATTCTTTTTTTAATGTTATGTCAAAGTTCATTACATTTGTATAGGCCTATATGCTTTTAGGCTATCCTACAGGAGTAGCCTAACCTATGCATTCTTTGGCGTGTGCGTATCTACTAGTGGTTCTCAAAGTGGGGTCCGGGGACCCCAAGAGGTCCTTCTTTGGGGAAGCAGCAGTTTAACCACTTTAACCATACATGGTTATTTGGAAATAGCATATCTACAAGCTCACAATGCCCACATGAGCTTGTAAAATATTTTTGATTGGAATATTTATCAAACATTTTAACAACAAAATGTAGGCTAATCTTGTATGGCGGGGGTCCCTGGCACAACAATGTTTTCATATGGGGGCCAAACTCTCTCATCAACAGGAGTAAAAGTGAAGTTGGGGGACCCCCAAGCCAAAGATCCTTGCGACAGTGTAACGATTTAAGTAAACCTACTGAGAGAATAATAATGCATATCCAGATAATGGTAGCCTAGGTTTCATTCATGGGAAAATCTTGATAGTCTGACGTCCCATTAGCCCGACTAGGGGTTAGGGTTATGTTTAGGGTTAGGCATAGTTGTAATGAGGTTAGGGTTAAGGTTAAGGTTAGGGTTAGATATCTTCAGACTAATGGGACGTCTGAAAACAACGGTATGTCGGAACAACGCCACCCACCCCCCTGTAAGTGTCGAAGTGTCCTTGAGCAAGACACACCTCTTATCTGCTCCTGATGAGCAGATATGGACCCAGGGCAACAACGTTTTAAGTGGGGAGGGGGACATGCATAGACCCCTGGGGGACCCATGCAGCTCAACAAAGCTCATTGTTGAATGAATAGTGCGTTTATTCATTGTACTGAACTAACAGCCCCTGGCTTGAGATGATGGAGCTCAAGGGGTTTATCCTACTGAAAAAAGGTCTGCAGTAACATTTTCTTGGAAGCATGAAGTGTTGACTGTAAATAAATTCAACATTTATTAAGATGATGCGTTGACAGTAAAATATATCGGCATCCTACGTGAGCTAATATTTTCAAAACATGTCAGAGAAGAAATAGGAGCAGTTTCACCTTTGTAGACAAAAAAAAAAAGAATCATCAAAGAGATTTGTTTAGATGTACAAGAGTAGCCATAGGGGGCCATGGATCAGCTCGGTCAGCTGATTATATAATGTTTAAGTGGTTAGGAATACACCAAGAACATTATAAGCAGTTAATGTTGACATAAACCGAAATGCAAGTAGTTATATTTGTCATTCAGCCAGCATTCACAACTTTGTGCAATTTGGACATACAGTAGTATGGACTGATTCATTGACCAAAAATGGGTAAGACGATCATCGACTGTGGTTGTGGTTGTGGCTGCGAGTGTGGTTCTTCTGTATGAAGCAAAGAAACGAATGCAAACACAGCAAATGTGACACAAGTCACTAAACCGGAAGACTGGATCAGCAAAACGTCCTTTTCACCCAATCTCAACAAACTTGTTCGAAACACTTTTGTCTAACAGTCTGAATAGGTTAGTATCGAACCTGTTGTAGACAAAGGTGGATGCACCAGCTTGCTTAGTCGAGTGTGTGTTTGGGGGAGGAAAGCTGGACGGGGAAAAGATACCTTTGTCACTGCGGGCTGGGCCGCACCTATCAGCAGGGTGTGTTTGGTGGAAGGAATAGGACGGATGCCCTAGTCTACATCCTCCCGGTGGGGGCTCCTCACTGTCAGGAGAGCCAGTAGGATACACAGCACCTGGTCCTCGGGCCAAATACTGTACCAGTGTCATTTTGGGGCGGCATAGCTCAGGGGTAGAGAAACTGGTATTAGAGCACGAAGGGTATAAATCCCGAAGGGTTCCCAGTTCGAATCCGGGCTCCCCCTGAGTTAATGTCGAAGGGTCCTTGGGCAAGACTCTGAACCCCTAATTGCCTCCGGTGAGTAGGTTGGTGCCTTGCATGGCTTCCTCCGCCACCGGTGTATGAATGTGTGTGTGAATGGGTGAATGTAATGCACAATCTATGTAAAGCGCTTTGGATTAAAAGCGCTATATAAATGCACCATTTACCATTTACCATTTACCATTTTGGGGGTCCTTGGCACAAAGAAGTTAGTGAACAACTGATATAGAATTGATTGATTTAGACATTTGTGGGTATGTATTTGATTATAAAACAGGCAGTTCTGACGAAGCAATCCGATTGGTTGAAATAGCTCTCTACCCGTGATGATAATGAGCATCACGGGTCTCATCAAACAAATAAACTAGCTGTGCAGGTCGTGAAAGAGCTGCTGGGCTCCCTCCCCCAACATATGTTTTAAGGGTAACTGTTGTATAATCGCACTTGAGGGTTTGTGTTATCAATCATGATTATCGGCACTTCTACACTGCCTACGGAAGTCGCCTTCGGCTCATTCCTGCAGCAACGCTGGCGTGCCGATAATCATGATAACACACACCCCCTTGTGTAATATTGCTTAATTGATGCGAGGGTGGGGTTGTGATTAGGGGGATCGGCAGGTGCCCCAGGCCTCTCTGGGGGAGCAGGTCTTATCTTTATAAAGATAAGGGTGTGGCAGGCCAGGTGACAGAGGGGACGGCAGAGGGTTGAATAGACTGACTGCAACGGCGGCCTTGGGGAAGAGATGTAGGGCTGGGGAATTCACCCAACACATACCAAGAACGATGTTCTTCACAACGTGTCGCGTTATTTGAAAGATAATCACTAATCGTAATCAGGTTTGCAATAGTTGTGATATCAATTTGAAATCATATCGCCCAGCTTGTAGATCTGCTATTTTCAATGGATTTTATACATTTAAAAAGCTGTGAAGTGAGACTTGCTGCATAATGACTCATGAGTATACTTTAACTTTTGGTACTAGTGTAGCGGAGTGACTCACTCACTGCCTCAGTGTGATGACTTAAAAGTCTAATATCTCTTGCGGTGCCTGCTGGCCTAGTGGTCCGGGGCCTCCGGGCACACACCACATAATAGGCCTAGGCTAATGCAGCTTGACTGCAGTTTGAAAGAAAATGTGTAGAAATGTGAGTACTTCTTCTACCACTGGTGAGCGGACCACGCTGGAAGCCATGCAGGGGTGGGCAACTTTGATGATAGCGAGGGCCACTATATTTCCACCTTTACTCCAGAGGGCCACATTGCATATCGCTACGTCCTACTTTGTCATTCTAGTAACTCATACAAAAGAAGCAAAAATAGCAGACCTACAAGCTCAAAACGCATCGCGCTGCGATGCGTTTTGAGCTTGTAGATCGGCTATTTTTGCTTCTTTTGAATTGGAATCCAGAATTCTTTTTTGTTATTTTATAATTGGAATCCTGAAATGTAACAATTTGATTTAATTTCAATCGCATTTAGTTATATACTCATGTTAACTTTATGAATCTAAATACAAATACATTGGACATAAAAAAATACATTTTAATATAGTAGTATTAAAATGTATTTTTTTACATTAAGTTACTAATATAGACTGACAGAATTAAAGCAGGTCATGTTTAGATTTGTTACAGCTGAAATCAATAATATATCATTATTCCAGCATTAACCTGCGGGCCGCATTAAGTGAAGGAGGGGGCCGCATGTGGCCCCCGGGCCGCCAGTTGCCCATGTATGTTGTACAGTATGGGATTTTGGGCTCAGGGAGATTGCGGGCACTTTTTAAAATGACAAATGGGCTTAGTGTCCCAACTGGATGGCAAGCATTACAGCGGAGAGCTGCAATTTATTACGGTGTAATCCAGTGGTTCTGTCTTCTTTTTCTTTTTTCATCTCTTGACCGCAATCATAATTTCAAACAATCCTCAAGGTCCACCGCACCTCTCAACAACTATACTGTATACAGTTTATCATTGCTGTCTGGCAGAAACCTTTTATTGAAAGTGAAAGTGGTTATGTGGTGCATTCACATAGCGCCTTTATCCAAGGTGCTTTACAGAGATCGTGCATCACATTCACCCATTGACACATACATTCATACACTGACGGCAGAGGAAACCATGCGAGGCACCAACCTGCTCATCGGGAGCAACTAGAGGTTCAGAGATTAACTTGTGCTTGTGACTAAATGATAATTACACTGGATCCAAGTTTGGACATACAGTACAAGGTTTCTATTCTATTCTATACAGGCCTACACTACAGTATGTATTTAGTATATCCGAAGGCATAACACCTTTGTATTATATATTTGTATTGTATTGTATTAACATAACTGACCTTGAAGGCAGATTTATTGCGACCGAAGGTCGCAGTTTAGTATGTGAAACGGCACATGCTGACTCAGTCTTTCTGTATGTCTGGGCATAAAAGGGATTGTATGTGATGTACGATGTCAGATGTCATAGACGTCATAGGACGTTCAAATAACAAATAACTGAGTAAGCATGTTTGGGCTCTCACAGCATATCTCCATATACAGTACATGGATCTCCATATATGGGTAACTGGTCTGATATACACGTACATCACTGGCCAAGACATGGCGCGACCTCGCCGAGGTCGCTTGTCGCCCTGAGGCATCTTACTAGTAGTTGCACCAGAAATAGCCGATCAACAAGCACCCCGATGTTACTATAACTAATGGTACAAAGTTGATGGAAGTTGAACGTTTGCATGTGGTTCATGTGCTTGCCAGTCTTGGATTATTAGTACATCATGGCACAGGGGGGGCTAGTGGGGGTATATAATTCTGAAACAGGAAGCGGCCTTCCGCAAATAATTGTCATTGCAGCTGTAAGAGTTCCATTCACTGGAACAAAGGTCAGAAATGATAAACACTAGAAACACAATTTAGAAAGGGCGTCCACTGACTTTAGTTTGTTTCTGTTTCTGTTACAGCTTTTATATTACCAATATACCGGTATTCCGTTTTGGCCCACGTTCAAGAATGACTTGCGGTTTGACATTATTGTGGTTGGTTAACTTCACAGAAGACACACTGTGCATTGTTCTCTGCACTTTATTTGAGGGGGAAAGGGAGGGGTCTGTTATTGTGGTCACTGAATGTGTGTGTGTGAGTGCGCGCGCGTGCGTGCGTGCGTGTGCGCGTGTGTGTGCGCGCGTGTGTGCGCGCATGCACACCAGCAAGCAAGTTCAAATTGGGATAAACTTGTTGACATTTTATAGGGACTGACAGCACTAGGGAGAATGCAACAGTATGCAGGATTTTAGGCCTTAACCAAATGGACAAGAAAGGTTAGGAATATTTCACCTCTTTTGTCAAATGAACTTATTATGCATATTGCTGTTGTTATCATTCCGGGGGGGGGGGGGGGGGGGAGACGACACCCTGTGAGTCTGCGAAACTGTGGGCTCTCAGGCACTGATGGCCATATAACGCGAAACATGAAATGTACGCACATTCCCTATAGAGCATCGCAGCGGAAGTGGATTCCTGGGGTCACTACGTCATTCCCCATTCATTTTCGCCATAGACTTTTCCAAAAATATTTATAACAATTATGTTAAGCCTCGAACCAAGCCATCCAGGCTGGAGGTGAATCATGACCATATAACCTTTGATCCTATGTGAAAACATATTTTAATATTACATTATTTGATATACTACATTTAATAACTACCCTTTGTTTAGCGATTTTCAAAATGTTCTTTTCATAGAAAAAAAGGTTATATGGTCATGATTCACCTCCATCCTGGATGGCTTGGTTCGAGGCTTAACATAATTGTTATAAATATTTTTGTAAAAGTCTATGGCGAAAATGAATGGGGAATGACGTAGTGACCCCAGGAATCAACTTCCGCTGCGATGCTCTATAGGCCAAGGAAGAACCTCCTACCCCACATGGTGGCCTTATGGTGGCGCTATAACTGTCCGCTTTGCATTTTGGCCAATAACCCTTCAACCGTAGGTCATACAAATAAACCTTTCTGCCATTTTTCTTCAAGACAACCTTTTGCTACTACTCCTCCAGATTTCTTTTTTTCCAAGAGTCAAGATGTTTCAGTCAGATGGGTCATATTCCATTTCTGAGTGCAAAAAAAAGAATCATGAACAGCATTCGCTCTGCGAAATAGAAGCTTCAGTACCCCACTATGCCTGGCCCTGGGCTTTACTTGTGGTTATAACTGAAACACTTCAGTTGATGTGAGTCTGTGAGAGCTTCCCTGTGGTCAGAGTGTCAATGTTTTGCGACACAGAGCAAGACCAGTGGTTGTCAACATGTGGGTCGGGACCCCCAGGGTGGTCCCCAGATGATTTTGGGGGGTCCCACAGTGAAGTGACGTAAGACCTTTTTAATAATAATTAAAAAAAAAAATCAAATCAAAAGTAATTAACAAACTATGCCATAAAAACTGGTCAAACATTGCCCAAATTGTCAAATGATATAAGAAAGAGGCAAACACTTGAAAATAGCCAATCTACAAGCTCACTTGTGAGACACTGTGTTACATACAGTAGACTACAGGCACAATGTGAAAGCCACCTCTAATGTGCAACTGACTGGGTGCAGTGTGTCGATGTGTCTGTGTCCGACCACAAGCGCTACAATTTGTTTCCCCTTTTGACAAACAACTTAACAACACAACAAAATATGAACACAACGCAGCGCAGCACAGTAGGGCTGTGTCACGATCTTGAAATATTACTTGACAATTATGAATTGTCACACAAGTAATTGCGATTATGATTTAATTGTGTTTTTTTGGCCTTGGGCATTGGAACATTGGAACAAATTTAAACTAGAAATACTGTTCCTATATGAAACAGCTTTGAGTGAGCCCACAATTACATTTCTGTTTGGCTTTTAGGTGTTTGTGTTTTGAGAGGGCAGATAACAATAGTAGGCCTATACAAATAAATGACTGACATTATTTAATAACCTAATGCTTTAAAAAATAAATTGTACAGTAGATCGCCTATTTACATACACAACACAACAGTGCGTGGTCACAGGCGACTGTGTCGTCAGCCTTGCGGCTGTGACAGTGACAACTGAAATAGTGCACGCAAGACAACATCCCCATTTGACCTGACACGCACTGCAGGCTGGAGGCTTCACTTGGACTCAAATCCCAGCTCACAACAACAACAAAAACAACAACGCAGGATAAAGCGGGGAGGTTTTGGGGTCAGGAAAGCCCCTCCTCATAGGGGGGCTTTCCCCTTCTGAGCCTGATGGGGGGAGGGATTATCTGACCACATTATGTATAGTGATTATCAACAATCTTTTTATTAATTTCAAAGACCCCCAGTTTGACATGCGATAGGCCACATGCAGGGCCCCATTTGATGCCATCAAAAGTACAAATTTCAAAGTAATAAGTAAAACAAATTGCAGATACAAGCTCACACAACGCGTCTCAGTTGTAGATCGCCAAAAGATCGGCTAGTTTCACTATACAGTATTTGATTATAGGGCTTGAGTTGTTAATTCACAATATATTCTTTGTATGTTAACGCTTTGGTCCCAAGAGTCCCTTCCTACAATATTTCAATTTGAAACGCAGCAGAGACAAAGTCATCAACAATAATAATAATAAAAAGAAATACTCAAAAACTATAAGTAACCATACTTCTCAAGTAAATGTCCACCACTGACAGTGTTTAGCTTTGAGAGTGTACAAATGAAACCATTCATCAGTTCATTTTGTACCATTTCTCCCAAGAGTTACATACTGTACAATCTGACCCCTTTGACCCTTTGCTGGTCCCCAGACCCGACCGCTGAGAAACCCAGCTGTTCTGTGAGCGGTTCAAAGAGCTGATTTGATCTTAATCCTCCCGTTTTGCTCACAGATGATCACAGATGAAAGACCTTTCTACTATATTTAGTCTCTGACTGTAGGCTAGAAACCTCATTATGTCTGAAACTGTTACTTTTCAGGATTCAAATTCAAGTTCAAAAGTAGGCCTAGTTGTGATGCTTTTGTGTGACACTGTAGTGTGATTAAGTAGGGCATTCATTTACAAAAAAACAAAAAGTAAAAATATGGAGATTTGGAGATAAGATGTTTCTGCCAGACTGCAACAATTTGTTGATAGTGATCTGGAGGATTACATCTCTGCTGTCTTGAGTGGGGGGCGCTTTGGCACGTGTTGGGACAGCCGAGGCTTCTTGATATGTGACAAGATAAGAACTACATGACTGGCAGTGGCTACATTACATTTCGTCCAAGACATTATCAGAACCAATCGTCTGTTGACTGTTGCCGTTGCCAAGTTTAATCGGCTCTTTTGTTTGCAATCTGCTTCAGCGTGTGATCACGTGAGGCACTGCGTTGCTTTGCCTGGGCCTGATCATTTTAATAAAGTGGTTCCCAAACGTTTTCGCTCAAGACCCAAAAGAGAAATCAGATGTTTGCACGAGACTCAAACCAGTGAAAATAGCAGATCTGCGAGCTCACAACGTGTCGCCTCACGCTGTGTTGCGACCTTGCACATCTGCTATTTCCACTACTTCTGAGAAATGTTGAAAACGTATTTTTGTGTAAATCTTTAGAAATCTTTTAAAATAATTATGACAAAATTTCGTAATCAAAAAGAAATGGATATTCACCCACGACCCACAAAAATGGATTGGTGACTCACAAATGGGTCCCGACCCTGATAGCCCCATTATTATAAAATCTTGCTATTACTTAAGATTATAGAGAAGAGTAGGCTACATAAGAGGAAGAGTATAAGCTTAAGATAAAGTGCAGGACAGCTACTCGAGTCTTCAAAATTAGGAAGTGTGCTACTTTAGTGTGCCAGGACTGACGCAGGCCACTGTAAAAACACAGCTTCCGTTTAGAATCTTACTGGTTTCCTGTCGGTGTGTCGTTGACTAAACCAACAGACTACTGTATATATATAAGTTTCAAGGTGGTCTTTATCGTTACATCTTGTTTACAGGGACATGAGAGTATAGTAAAATATATTTTTGTTTCAGTTTCTCGTAGTTGTTTTCAAAAGGTCTTGGTTCCTGCCCGGTCAGCAGTGTTTAACCATATAAGTGAAAACAGCAGATCTACAAGCACACAGTGTGCTTGTAGATCGGCTGTTTTCACTAGTTTTGTGCGACAGTCTTGTATGATGAAGCAGGGCTTTGCTTTACCAAAAGACGTACACATTTGAAACTTGGAGATACGAGGTTTCTGCCCGACAGTGACGATAGTTAAGTGATTATGTTGCGAGGAAAACGTTGAGATAATAGCCATTTTGGTTAGAACTGACTGAAAATAACTTTGTAACAATAACTAATGATACTATATTACCAAAGGATCTCGCGGCACCCCTGGACTGCCGTCGCGGCACCTTTGAAAACCCCTGCTATATATTCATTGCTGTTGTCCTAAACGATACATTCCTTGGAGCATGTCATCTCGTCGTTGTTTTCAAAAGGTCTTGGTTCCTGCCCGGTCAGCAGTGTTTAGAAAAATATATATACTGTATACAACATCTCAGTCAGTGTACCGGTATATGCAGTCAGAACAAGTAACATTTCCTTCTAGAATAAACAGATTTGAAGGCTCTTGTTCTGCTTTTTAAAAGAATAAAAGGCAGCCATGCTGAGGTGAGCACATTCAGGACTAAAGGAGGTGCCTAGAACACTTATAATACTGTGCCTTGTAGAACAAATTAGATCCTCCTTAGAGGTGTTAGAGGTGCCAAAAGTAAATCACAGGAGAAGTGGTGGGGCGACTTTTAGCTCCAATGCCCTGAGGCTTTGGAACTCTCTGCCAGGCACAGTTAAGAGAGGCAGAAACGGTTAATGTTAATGCCTTTCAAAAAGTTATCAAAGCTGCAATTCAAAACTTACGTTAATGAACAAAACAGCATTTAATTATGTTTATTCATTTTAATCGTTTAAACCAGGTGCTCGGGTGCAGCAGACATCCCTGCTCACCACCACAGAGGTGGTGGGTTCGAATCGAACCCTAACCCTAGATTGGGGAGAAAAGGGGGGTAAAAATGAATTGGCTACTCCAAATTTAGAAAATAACAATAATTGTAGAACATGTTATTACAACATAACGTACATCTATAGTCATTGGAGGTGGTCTCCCTACTGCCCTGAAAACTCACCTTTCAGGAGGCCAGAGAAGGAGGTATCACTTCTCCCATAGACAGGCGAGAAGTGAGAGCCCCCTCCCTTACCTTAGCCCCACCCCCCCATCGAATAGCAAATGTATTTAAAAATGTCACTCCTAAAATGTACATGCTACAGGGAACTGGCACAGTGGAGTTGAAAACCCTCCTCTGCTGTGCGTGTACACACGTGCGTGTGTGTGTGTGTGTGTGTGTGCGTGCGTGCGTGCGTGCGTGCGTGCGTGCGTGCGTGCGTGCGTGTGCGTGATTTATGACCTGTCTTCCTCGCTTCATGTGCGTTCCAGGTTAGAGGCGTGTTTGGGAGCGCCATGCACCGGTAGGAGAGGACCCATCACACGAGCAGAGTGGATCCACCAGGAAGACGCTGGTCCTGGGGAGAAGAGCCAACATGACTGCCTTTAAGCCGGACAACGTGGAGGACCTGTACGAGATTGGAGAGGTCCTTGGAAGGTAACAGGTTTCTACTGAACTGTGACACAAGGGTCTTGAAAAGGGGGTCCGGGATCCCAAGGGGGGGGGTCCTCAGAGTTACTACAGGGGGTCCTCCAAATCGTTGTGTGATAGAAACCTTTTTCTCCTTTTTGAGCGGTGGTCACACCGTCTCCTAATACGTGGCCGTGTGTGTGGGTATGCGTGTCTGTCTGTCTGTCTGTATGTAGCCTGCAATACCTTTTCTGACCACACATGTTAATGGAGGGGCGCTGTTGTTCAGGCCAGGCCAGGCACACTCACACTCACATTCACATTCACACACACGCACGCACACACACATACACGCAGCCTCCACCGCTCAGTTCACTCAAGTGTGATTTTTTATATTAACCACTTGAACTTTAGCATCTATATTCTTTGCCAAAAAATAGCAGATCTACAAGCTCACAACGCCTCGCGCTGCGAGGCGTTGTGAGCTTGTAGATCGGCTATTTTTGGCAAAGAGGTTTGGTGTAGAGGGGCAAAAGAGCAGACTAAGTACAGACTGAAAGGTCAAGTTTATTAAGTATTGACGGTTCAAGTGGTTTAAAAAACAAGAATCCAAAATACACTGATGATTGTGCTGCCAAATGATGAAACTATATGCCTATATGGAATCTATGAAAAGGTTGTGGGGGTCCCTCCTTCATCTCTCTCTCCAGTCTCCACTAAGGGGTCCTTGGCCTGAAAACGTTTAAGACCCCTGCTGTAACATCTTCAGTGTTAATTGAACACTTGAGAGTGTGCAAAATCACACAAGAACTTGTCAGACCCCCCCTTAACTCTGAACTTGTGTGACGAGTTATGTTCCTGTATCGTTTGTTGGGCTGAATTTCCAAGTTAAAACCTTTTTATGTTTATTTTTGCAAATTAGTTACTTCACACAAAAGTAGAAAAATAGCTGATCTACAAGCTCAAGAAACTAACTTACTAACTATTATAAACTTAACTATTTTAGCTATTTTTGAATTTGAATCCTGAAAAGTATCCACCCGACAGCAAGGTTTTGCCGGTGCGTACGTGTGCCACTTTCAGGAACCAGTCGGTGCACATGATTACGAACACGTCGTACACCCTGGATCCACAGTGTGTGGAGGATCCTACCCCTGTGTGCACCCAGCACCACAGCCAGCAGCGCTGTCGCAATTAGACGCACGTCAACCAGGTTGACATGCTGCGAGACATAAAGGCCACATCCAGTCCTCACCAATGATTCACAAGGCAACTCCTTGTAACTCCTTGTAACTCCTTGGAAGTCCTTGGAACTCCTTGGAACTATTGGAACCGTCAGACCGCTGCAATGTCTTGCAACTGTTTGCAAGCTGCAACTACAGTAGTTGCATTGGTGGGGACTGGCCTTAATCACTCTCTCTCCCTCTCCCTCTCTCTCTCTCTCTCTATAAACAGAGAGAACACGGCTTAGAGGGATAAAGAGAGAGAGAGTGAGAGAGATTTCATTTCAAATCGTCTAATTCAATTGGCTGATCATAAAAATGTAACTGGCGCAAGGAATTAACAATCAGACTTGGAAGATTACAAAGATGTTTGAGTGACTGCCCATAGCACTTACCGTAGCACTTGCCTACCCTCAATGACCATACATGTAATTTATAAAGCATTTTTAGTTTTTATGTTGTAGTTTGTTAGGAGGTTTTTACTGATAGGTGCATGGTCTATGTACCTGTTTTCTTAGATTTGCCTACTATTTCTTTCTATTTGATGTATTGATGTTGATGTACTGATGTATTACCTTAGTTATTGTAAATCGCTCTGGATTAAGAGCGTCTGCGAAATGCTTAAATTGTAAATTGACATAAATCCGTTCGGTTAAATTCCCATGTCGCACTTTGTAAGTCACTCTCAACAAGAGCGTCTGCTGAGTGTCTAAACTGTAAACGGTTGTTCCTTCCAGCGGTCACTTTGGCCAGGTGCGCATGATGAAGGAGCGCGCCACGGGGGCCAGCTGGGCGGGGAAGTTCCAGATGATCCGGAAGAGCTCGTGCAGCCGCCTGGGGGTGGAGCGGCGCAGCGTGGAGCGGGAGGTGGAGATCCTGAGCGCCCTGACGCACCCCAACGTCATGCACATCAAGGACGTGTTCGAGAGCAAGGCCCAGGTGGTGCTCATCGTGGAGCTGTGAGTATACTGAGACAGAGAGAGAGAGAGAGAGAGAGAGAGAGAGAGAGAGAGAGAGAGAGAGAGATCTGACTGAATTTCAGATTACCAGTAAGACACCTCAGGGCGACAAGCGACCCCATGTCTTGGCCATCTGGCCAGTGATGTATATCGATGACATCAGGGATCTCCTATATGGGCATAAAAGGGATTTTGGGGAATACCCATATATGGACTTTTACATACCGTATATGGAGATCCAGGTGATGGCAGTCAGCTCCACATATTGAGAGAGAGACACATGGGTGGTGGAAGTGGTTTGGTTCCAAATATGGCACCGCACAGAGACAGACAGAAAGGCACAGACAAACAGACATAGTATTCACCATCAGGCCTGCTGTATGGATATCTAGATGTCACAGTGATGTGGACATTAGGGATCTCCATATATGGGCATAAAAGGGATTTGTTTCCATGGCATCACAGGGATCTTCATATCTCCATATATGGGCATAAAAGGGATTTGCTCCCCCTGGCATCACAGGTGTCTCTCTAACAGGGCAACATCTGGATACAATCCCTTTTATGCCCATATATGGAGATCATAGTTTGGTTCATCTAACAGGGCATCATCTGGGATACAATCCCTTTTATGCCCATATATGAAGATCCTTAACACTGTGATGTCACCTGTTTATGCCCATATGGAGATCTCTGCGCTGAGTATCTGACATCACCTGTGATGTCACCTGTGATGTCACAGTGATGTGTCAGGAGAACCACAGTGTCAGGCGTTACCCGTATACAGACCCATGTACTATGACGTTAGAGTAGACGAACATCAACAGACAGACATTCGGTAAATGAACAGTTAGTTAGAAGATAATTATACAGTATATATCGTTGTATATCAGGCAGACATCTCCATTACTGTTTTTACGGTAAATTAACACCCTACTTGATGTTACTTGTCAGGAAATGTGAAAAGAATAATGTGTTCCAATGGATCCAATAAAGTCATTATTTAGTCACAAGCTCTTGCTAAAACTAAGTAGGGCATTCATTTGCTAACATATAAGAAGTTGGAGATGCAAGGTTTCTGCCCGACAACATACTGTAACTTCTGCTGTCGAGCAGGGCTAGTGGCAGACTGGCAGTTATTAAAAAAACAACAAGATGGCATTCTAAACGCCTACACCTACGCAAAACACTTGCAGGTTAATGCATTGTTATGCAACAAAATGAAACATTGGTCTTTTGGCTTGCCAGTGGTTTAATTCAACATGCTGTGGTATTCCATGCAAATTTGTGCTGTGTTGTTCTCAGCTAGTGGGGGAAAGTAATTAAGTGCATTACTGTGTTGTCAAGTGCTGTACTTAATTCCAATGTTGAAGAACAGTAGTTTTTACTTGAGTGTGTCCATTTGTCTATAATTTATTACTACATATCAGAGGCAAATATTGCACTTTTTACTCCACTGCAATTGTTTGAAAAAGTTACTTCCTTACTTTGTCACAAGTTACTTTGCAGTGCGTAGATCTGCTATGTTTTTTTTATCGTGATATATATATATATATATATATATATATATATATATATATATATATATATATATATATATATATATATTTCTTTTGTTGCAAATCTTGAATATACTTTTTTTAAAGCAATGGGGGGGAACAAAATATTTTGAGATGGGGGTCCGACACCGTGGCATATCATTTTGGGGGTCCTTGACATGAAAAGGTTTGAGCACCACTGACATAGAAACATAAGTTTTTCAGAAACCTGTTAGGATTTAGGAGACAGTCTATAGAATCGGGTCAATATATTCAAAGACTTCACAATTTTTCAAAAATAGCAGATCTACAAGCTTGCAGCGCGGCACTTGGAGCCACACTGTGAGCTTGTATATCTGCTCATTTTTAATAGTCCATGCATAAAATAATGGTTAATGTGGTAAAAGTCTAGAGTTACACAAGTGCGTTCCAAGCCTAAATGGGTTATGTGATTAACTTATGTGTTGTTCCACCGCTGTGTTTGATCAGCATCAGCGGAGGGGAGCTGTTTGACTTCATCGCGGAGAAGGATTACGTGACGGAGAGCGAGGCCATCCAGTTCCTCAAGCAGATCCTGGAGGCTGCAGCCTTCATGCACAGCAAGCACATCGCTCACTTCGACCTCAAGGTAGACAACAAACCCACCGCTCTCTCACTCCCACGTACAGGGGCTGCACGCAGGACCACAGGGATGGTCGACTCACCACCCGCGGTCGTGGGTCCTTGAAATTAAAACCCATTTAGAACGGGTACACATTATTGTGTATCATTGTTTTATGCTTTAACCATTGAAAAACAGCAGATATACAAGCTCACAGCGCGGCACCGAGTGCCGCGCTGCGAGCTTGTAGATCTGCTATTTTTGAAAAATTGTGAAAATTAGAATTTTGACCCGATTCTATAAGTGTCTTTAGAATCCTTCTAAGGTTTTTAAAAAATAAAAAAAAACATGATTCTATGTCAGCAATCTGGCTAGCCATCGTCAAAGAAAAGGTCCTTTTCACTTCAACTGGAGCTCAGTTAAGCCCTTTGCACACAGGACAGTTGCGTTTTTTTCGTTTGCGGCATGAATAAAACACATTGGATTTGGTGTGCAAGGCTGTGCGGAATCGGCGCTGCGGATCCAAAAAGGAGTCATAAAAGGAGTGATGAGTTTTTTACCGCATGCGACAAGACGCACGAATCGAACTGAGTTCGATCGAGAAAAAAACGCACGGTGGCAGCCACTCGTCGCACGGCTAATTCGGAGCCGGTGTGCATGAGGTCATAGAGAATCATTGTTTTCTTTTCAAAAAAATATATTGTCCGTTTTATCCGTGCGGTTAAACGCGCCTGTGTGCAAAGGGCTTTAGTCTGTTCTTGACTACTATGTCAGAGACTACTATGTCAGTGGTTCTCAAACTTGTGAAGGACCCCCAAACTGATATTTATTTGGCCACGGACCCGCATCTCAAAATATCTAGTTCCAGGGACCTCCCAGAAGCTAAATTTGAGTTACAAACGTTCGCTTTAAAATACATATATTCAAAGATTTGCACACATTTTCACGACTTTTTCAAAAATAGCAGATCTACAAGCTCACAGCGCGGCACCGATAGCTAAAGCATTCAATAATTCTAGGCCTAAATGGGTTAAAGCAGTCGAGAATCACTGCCATGTCATGTATTCTGCCGTTGGATGTGCATCTGATCCTGATGATTTAGATCGGTGGTTCTGAGATGTTTTCGTACCAAGGACGACCAATTTTTTAATAGCCAGCGTATAAATGATGGATAGAGGGGTTCAAATTTTAATGGGGACCCCCTGGAAACCACTCAAGGACCCCTTTTGGACCCACTTTTAGAACCACTGATTTAGACATATTTAGACAGATGCTATGGTCATTGATTACCTGGTATCCTATACTTATAGCTTCAGATTTACAGAATGTTATTTACCGTAGGTAGCATGTTGTTTAGACAGGTTCATTGTTTACCCGGCATCATAGTTTCTTTGAGGCCCTACGCGGTTCTTTCTGAACTCATGGCCCCAATCACACTTTTAAAGCACGTGCTTTATACTTGCTCTGGGGCGAGGCGGGGGGGTAAAGCAGTGTCCATTTCATTCCCTATGGAAGTCACATGGTTTTGGAGAAGCAGGCTGCTTTAAGCTTGCTTTAAGGCTGCCCTTTAAGGCATGACGCAGCCATAAAGCAGGTTGCTTCTTCAAAACCATGTGAATTCCTTAGGGAATGAATTGTGTGTCTGAGGCCTATGAGAATGTTACCTGATTATTGATTAGAAACACTTGTTAGTCGCTCTTGATAAAAGTGTCTGCTAAATACCTAAATTGTTATTGTAATTTATGCAATTCTCTCTCTCTCTCTCTCTCTCTCTCTCTCTCTCTCTCTCCCTCCCCCCCCTTCCTCCATGCAGCCAGAGAACATCATGCTGTCGGACAAACACGCTCCTCATCCCAGCATTAAGCTCATAGACTTTGGCCTGGCCCACCACTTCCAGCAGGGGGTGGAGTACAAGAGCATGGGCGGCACGCCGCAGTACATCCGTACGTACCGGATATATCACCCATATACACTCAGGCCCGCGACCACGTCCTGCTAAAGGCTGCACATTTTAACCATATTAAGACCTCGAACGCGTTATTACGCATTATTACTTTAATCATTATTTGATACTTTAGCTATTGACAATAGAAGATACACAAACTCACAGCCAGGCACCGAGTGCTGCACTGCAAGCTTGTAGATCTGCTTTGTTTTGTTTTTTTGTTTTTTTTTATATACTCTTTTTATTGGAGTTTTGGCATACCACGGTATAATTTCACATTTTAATCGTGGAAGTTTGCGCAAGTCTTTGAATATTTTTTACCCGAATCTATCCACGCCTTCTGCATTGCGCAGAAGGCGTGCAGCATTTCCGGCGTCGCAGCCGAGTGTGATCTACAAGCTCACAGCGGTTGCATCTGCGACGCGACGTGAGCTTGTATGTCTGCTGTTAACCGGATGTGTCCCACAAATAATTCTACAGTAAATTCTGGCGGAAACAGGTGGATAAATGTCTCCTAAATCCTTTTACGCTTTTTTAAAAACTCTTGTTTCTGCCGACCCCCGGCTCAAAATATTATGTATCAGAGTTACAAAGATATATTCAAAGAGTTGCACAAATGTTCATGATTTTTCAAAAATAGCAGATCCACAAGCTCGCAGCGTGGCACTCGGCGCCGCGTTGTGAGCTTTTATATCTGCTATTTTTGTAAGTATAAAATAGTTCCATTATTTTCTGCTTTAACTATTCAAAAATAGCAGATACGGCACCAACTCAGCACCCACCACCTCACGCAGAGAAAAACAGGCGCAGTATTGTCGCAGTGTGAATGAGCAGCAGAGATGCGTGTGCGTGTTCGTGCGTGCAGAGCTTGACTTGTCGAGGTGTGTATAAGTCTCTGTACTCACACACCTGCTACAGGCTCTGTAAGTGGTTCCTCAGGCCTGGAGTTGCCATGGCGACCAGAGTGAAGTGAATGCTGTGTCATTGTGTCTGGAAGGGACTGGGGAACAGAAACCAGTCACGTAGACCCCCCAGTGGGACCCTCAGCAAAAGTAGTTAATACACATTTTAACTATCCGTTGATATGTTGGCTATTCAAAAATAGATAGAAATCTGCCATTTTATTTATTTATTCACTTTTAATAAACATAAACCTTCTCTCCTGGGGGGTCCCAGGCACAACACCTTTTCAGATGGGGGTCCCCGAGCCAAATACATACACATTTAGGGGTCCTTAACCAGTGACTAAGACCCTTTGACTGGTGTCCCACAGGGGTCTATGCTAAACCCCCTCATTTTCCCCTCTATATACCAAATCTCAAAACCCCCTTTTTTATTTTTTTGCAAAATCTTGGCCCTAGAATGGACTTCATTTCACTAAAGGGAAACTATTTATGCGCTTCAAAACAAACCACACAGAAAAACTAATGAATGAGTATTTCAAAACTATAATAACTCAAACACAAGCTACACCGCCGGCTTTTTAGTGTTAAAAAAGAACTCCTGGAAATGTTCTTTTGACCCATTTGACCTGGAATAATTAGGTATTATAAAAATAGCAGATATACAAGCTCACAGCACGGCACCGAGTGCGAGCTTATATAGCTTTTTTTTTTTTTTACATCTGTGAAAGTCGTTCTATGAATGTCTTTTAAATCCTTCTAAACTGTCAAGGACCCCCAAAATTACATGTATTTGTTTGGCCACGGACCCCCATCTCAAAATATGTTGTTCCAGGGAACCCCAGGAGCAAATATTTGAGTTAATGTCACAAAACAATTTCAGATTTTTCCAAAAATAGCAAATATACAAGCTCGCAGCGCTGCACTCGGCGCTGCGCTGTGAGCTTGTATATCTGCTACTTTTCAGTAGCTAAAGTATAAAATAGTCTCAGGTCTTGATGGGTTAACAGTGGTGTTGCACACACTCACAGACGTCAGGCTGATACAGCATTTTAAAAAGTCAAGTATGTTGTGTGCTCAAACTCTCATGACATTTGTTTAGTGGGAACAGTGCTGGCCACAGGCGATACTTTTTTTTGAGCGGTGGTAGACCGCTCCATAGCATGGCCGTGTGTGTATCCGTGTATGTATCCGTGTATCCGTGTATGTATGTATGTATGTGTGTATGTAGCCTGAACTACCACTCAGTGACCAGAAAGGGTGCTCTTGAGTCTAGTCTGAGCATCAACTGCAATATTCTCTCTCTCTCTCACACACACACGCACGCACGCACGCACACACACACACACACACACACACACACACACAACCACCGCTCAGTTCACACGGGTGTGATTTTTTTGCTTTACATTTGTATAATAATACTAATAATAGACTTCATAACTATTCATAATTAAAATGCACAGTTTATTCATCTTAGGGCAATTCATTTCTTACTTATTTATTGTATTGTAGTAACTCAAGTTTTCTTATAAATGTAGTGGAGTAACCGTACAATATTTGGATCCCAGATGTAGTGGAATAGAAGAAGTATTGGAAATTGGAAGTACTCAACAAATACCTCAATATTTCACTTAAGTACAGTACTAAAGTAAATCTACTTAGTTACTTTACACCACTGTTATTCACACGTGGAATGATAAATCTAATGCGTGTCCGTGAGGCTCGTGAGCCCTGTAGTATTAGAATGAATGTAATATAAAAGCCAAGATAAATACAATGGAAGCTCGCCACACAAGACCTTGTAAATAAATCTTCGTAATAAACCTGTCTCACCGCGCGGGTTATGTTGTATTATGTATCACCCTTATCAGAAGGTTATGGAAGTCTACTGTAGCTTTATTGTTGAGGTTTATTGACGGTTTATTGTATTCATTAAACACAAACGCATGCTTAATTGATGCTCTTTTGCACGCCACATTGCACGCAGAAAACAGCTGATGTTCAAGCTCGATGCGACGCGCCATGAGCTTGCAGATCGGCTATTTTCGCCGAAGAGGGAGAACAGGAGGGGGCCTACTATAGAGACCTTGGGAATCCGGTCAACTAAGTATAGGTTTAAACAGGTTAAGCTATTAAAACCGGAAAAGCATCTGTATCATTTTAGATTTTTGCTATTAAATGAGAGTGTCATGTTTTTTTCAAAAATAGCAGATCTACAAGTTCATAGCACGTCACTTTGTAGATCTGCAAGTTTTTTTTTTTTTATCTTGAAAATGTGTGGAAATCTTTGAAAATATATAAATTCTCAAAGCAAATTAACAACTCAAATGGGGATCGGTCCGCGTCCAAATACATATCATTTTGGGGGTCCTTGACAGGAAAAGGTTTTGATCATCACTGATTTAGTAATATACGTTTTTTCAGACATTGTAGAATGGGCCTCTGACAAGGTGCCAGCTGGACTAATGACAGCCGTGTTTAACCAGCACACTAATGTTTTACTCCCCCCCCCCCCCCCCCCTTTCCTTTCCTGTTATTTGGATAAGACTGGAAAGGACACACAGATAACAAAATGGCCAGACGCCAGAGGTGTTGTAAGGGAAATCTTTTTGTTAAAACAAAACATTTTTTTTTTTTCATAAGAAGTTAAAGCTCTGGGCGTTTGTTCAGCAACAGGCGGTCTCTCCCCTGTCTCCCAGGCTCTTTAGTAAACAGAAAATACATTTTCAGGTCAGGGTAACAATTTAATCTTTTCATTCCAGTATACATTTTGTTTGCAGATTTTCCACGTCCAATTTCATGTGTTTATCCTATTATGTCCTGTATGTTCTTTAATGCTTATTTTAAAAACAACAACAAAACAATTACTTAACACCAGCTGTAGTGATCGCACTGCTGTGTGTCAGACCTCTGAACCCATCAATTGCGCTACAGTTAAGAGTAAACATGTGCCACCCTAAACTAGAAGGCAACACTATTCTTATTGTCCAGTATCGTGTATAGATGCAGTGGGGCGTGGTCTGTTGTTAGATAGACAGATACCTTTAATGACCCTACAGGTCATAGAAGTACAGTAGGTACAGAAGAGTAACAATAAAGACACCCTTAGACAAATATTAATACAAGTATACAGACATATACACCCCACACAATCATCCAGCCTGCTGCAGAACACAACAACAGTTGCCTGGAAGCATAGTGTACCAGTCAAGCACACCAAGTGGGCCTTGTGCTCAATTAGGTCTCGTCATTCGCCTCCACCCTGTTCTCACATAAACTACGCTCTGCGTGTTTCTTCTGAAAAAAGTGTACTAAACTAACACTCCAGATACTGAGTGAAACTCTGAAGAATTTATATTTTGTTTAATATGTTGCTGTTTAAAGATGGTGATGCTGTTGCTTTTAAAGTAATCTCTCTCTTTCTGTGTGTGTCTGCGTGTGTGTGTGCGCGTGTGTTTGTGTGTCTCTCTCGCAGCTCCAGAGGTGATCAACTATGAACCTCTTGGTGTAGCAGTAGACATGTGGTAAGTTTGTCCCACGCACAAGACTGTACAGCATTTTCATTAGCGTACTGCACTGCACCAAAACTACAACACATTGCAACGCGTTGTGAGCTCGTAGACGGGGCTATTTCCACCCAAAGATATTGACAACATTTGAGAAAGTTTTGAGTATTTGTGAAAATGTTAAGAAAACAAATCTTGTATAGGGGATCCTGGCACAAAGATATTTTCAGATAGGGGTCTGTGGCCTCATGAATATCAATCTGGGTCTCCATGACATGACAATGTTTGAGAACCACTACACTAAACTGCACTACATACACTACACTGACTACAGTGTGCATTCCAGAGGGGAGGAACAGTTGGAAGCAATGCATTGCTAAATGCTCAACAGATGTAGATTCCACAGGGACAGTGTATTGCTTCAGGCTGTTTCCCCTGACATGTGAGGACCTGCTCAGTTCGGAAAACAATGTTTATGCTTGAGTAGACACTGCAGGGTGTGTCCCACATGATGTCACCCTGCTGACACCACAATACATCTGGACTATAATCTTATAATAACAATAATAATAACAATAATAATATTTCTATATTTGGCTGTTAGTGAAAGAGTAAGATGCACATCAACCTAGATTTTACTTTTTACTTAATTTTGACCCAGAATCTGGGCATGCATTAGCCAATCCAATAAAGCCTTCTTTTTTAAATTGTCCACATGAGTTTCCTTGGTCGTTTCCCTGTTTTGTCATTCATCTTTGTCAACCATGTATCAAAAAGCCCCTTGTTTGAATTTGTATTAATTTGCCAAAAACATGCGATCCTCTCTTTCTCTCTCTCTCTCTCTCTCTCTCTCTCTCTCTCTCTCTTTCTCTCTCTCTGTCTCTCTGTGCGTGCGTGCGTGCGTGCGTGTGTGTTGTGCTATGATATCTGGGGCCCTCAGTCATCAATCAAGCTTACTGTCTCATCTTCTGATGTTAAATAACGTGCTTATCCTGTTTTATTTTTCCAGGAGTACTGGAGTGATCACCTACATACTGTAAGTTAGTGTGCATGCGCGTGTGGGTGTAGGTGTGTGTGTGTGTGTTACATGTACACTTTAACACTTTACTGACTTCCACAGTAACAACAAACACTACAGTAGTCACAGTCTTAGCCTGACTACAACCAATGTGCTCATCTTAACTTTAATGTTACCCTTACATTTCCTGCTTAAACTAAATGTTTGACATTTAGCACGCAAGAGCACAACAGAGATGCTGTGCCTGGGGTGGATTTGACCTCACATGCTCTGTATGCAGGGTTAAGGTTCACACAGCAGTCAGGACAGATTTATACCCCGAAAACAGCCTGCAGGCTCATCGCGACGCCTCATGATCTTGTAAATAGGATATTTACGGCACGTATCAAACTATATAAAACACAATTTTATGTCACAATGCGAGGCAGGAGATGGTGGACCCGGAGGCATAACAGAGAGGCCGAGGCAGAGCAGGTCAAATGCACAAAGTGATGACCAACGCAAGGAGCATGAGGAGTTGAGAAACGTTCACACGAAGCACTGTAACTAAAGATAAATATAACTATATCATCCACCATTGCATTTTATGTATAGTTGGTGTGAACTCTGCCATCCACTTAGCTTCGAACGAGACAGAACAAGACACAGTACCTCCCAATGTCATGGTGCATTTATTTGAGATTTTCCCATAATCACATGACCAAAATAGGAACACCAGGTTGAAAGTACTCAGCCACTGATGCTGTAGCTCAACTACTTACAGTATGTTATTAACACAATCATAATGCCATCCTGGGTTCTAGATACTTATTTACTTATAAGTACATCCTGGGTAGTGTGGAATATGTCTCATCATGTAATAAAGTATTGACTGTCTGTCTGTCTGTCTCTCTGTCTGTGTTTGTGTGTAAAATGTGTCCTCAGTCTCAGTGGACTGTCGCCGTTCCAGGGCGAGACGGACGAGGAGACGCTCAGAAACATCATCGCCATGAAGTACGAGTTTCCCAAACACTACTTTGGCGAGACCAGCGACATGGCCATAGACTTCATCCAGAAGCTTCTGGTCAAAGACGCCAGGTGAGCCAGAAGTCACATTTTACTGTGATAGACATTCTTTTAGTTTAAGTTATTTTTGTTGAGCAAAACAAAATATATATTTTTTGGCTTTATCTGCCTTTATTGATAGTGAACAGTAATCTGACAGGAACTGGGGAGAGAGGAATGGGGAGAGACACACAGCAAAGGTTGTTGGGATTGGAAGTCGAACCCGTGACACGCTGTCAGGTGGCATTAGCAGCCCAGGTGCCTGGACCGCTACACTAGCTGCCTAGGCCAATGTTTATTTTTTATTTTTATTTTTTAATATTGTTCTCCCCAATTTAGTTGTGCCATTTAATTCCTCCCCACACGCATTTATTTGTGTTGTCACTGCTGATGTGAGCCCCCACCGGGAGGACGTACACCTCCCACTCGACACTCCTTGCTGACAGGTGCCGCCCCAGCCCGTAGGAGTATGTGCAGTGACAACGGCGGATGCACCGCGTTGGATTGGAGCACATTATCACAGCACTTTTTAAAATCTGCTTGAGTAAAAGCACAAAAGTATTTTCATTAGTATATAGAATGGTCCATTTCACAATCATATTATTGGATTGCAATTAGTAATGCGTTCATCACTTTAGTTTTGCAACGGTTTTATTGCAGCTTTCAGAATTAAAGTGTCTCCACTCTCCAACCAAGCTCAGTCCCATAACGACCACAACCACCACTCCTATCGCCATGGTTTCACAATCAAACCCATCCACATGAAACACATATCGTTGTTGTCGGCCAGAAACCTAGTATCTCCACATTTCAACTTTCTATAGTTTTTTCCCCCGCGCAAATTAATGTCCTACTTTGTCATAGTACAAGTGTCAAGACTAGGCATTCTACAAGCTCACAACGCATCGCGATGCAATGCACTGTGAGCTTTTAGATCTGCTACTTGCTGCTTACATCCATTGGAAAACAGGTTTATTTATTTTCTATTTCATGAAAAGTCCTGGACATACAAGGTTTCCACCTGGAAACAGCAATGACAACAACATCTAAATGACAACAAACACTGACACCGACAACAGCACACATCCCAAACCACTCTCTAACTCGAATAACAACCACAGCTAACAAGTGAGTGTGTGGGCGTGCACCAGAGGCATGCTGGGAACGCTTTCCATGCCAAATTGGCAACACGCCCCGGGACGATTCAGTATGAAGGCTTTAAGGCTTGTGAAATGTCAAGGATCTCAAAACAGCCCTTTGTTTATTCAAACATCGCCACGCAAAATACACTGGTTTGCTCTAGGCCAGTGGTTCTCAGAGCGGGGTCCGGGTGGGGATCCCCATGGGTCCTTGAAGGGGTTCCTGGGTGTTCCCATCAGTTTAACACACGCGCACACGCATGCACGCACGCGCGCACACGCACACACACACACACACACGCGCACACACACACACACACACACACACACACACACACACACACACACAAACACACACACATAAACATGCACACACACACACACACACACACACACACACACACACACACGAACATGCACATGCACGCACACACACGAACATGCACATGCACACGCACGCACACACATTGAATCGTTTTAGTTTTTTCTCCTGTCTTTCTTTTTGGCAGTAGCCTCATTTCGTTGTTGGGCCAATGAATTCCTCCCCACAAACACACACACATGTCTGTGTTCCCACTGCTGTTGCACCAAACCAAATCTACACCTTTTCAAAGACATTCCTAAATATTCAGTCAAGTTCAACTTGTAGACTGGCTATTTTCACCATTTTTGGAAATATGACTTCAATAATGTATATTAGAGTTTGGGTCAGCATCGGGAGACACCAAATGTATCTTTTGGGTCTGGAGTTGAAACGTTAGGGAGCCCCTGCTCTAATGACATTGTATGGTCTGATAGCTGTTGGCACAAGGGCCATATGTGGCTGAAGTGGGAATTGGGGTCAATCATTTCTTTATTTGCTCAAAATATTGCCAGTGGTGAAACGGCCAGCTGAGGTATATAGACAATATTTTGAACCAATAAAAATACTAGATGGACCCCATTTCCCACATGACCTGAGGGGCTGCAGGACTATCAGTATCACTCCATCTGGATCTTGGGTAGATCTGACAGCTTTGAATGTCCACAGGCTTTCAGAAGAAATGTTTATTTTTATGACTGTGTGATGGTGATGGTAATGATGATGATGATGATGATGATGATGATGATGATAATGATAAAGCAGTGAGCTGCTACCAAGCACGCAGTGGGTGTTAGTCAGAGTGTACGATATGCAGTGGTGGAAAAAGTACTCCAGTTTTTTACTTGAGTAAAAGTATCAATACTGCAATGTAGAAATACTCGTAAAAGTCCAGAATTCAAAATGTCAAAAAGTACAAAGGTATTGGCATCAAAATGTACTTAAAGAACCAAAAATAAAATGTTTTAAGTGGTTAATTTATGTTTTCTAATATATAATTTATATCTGCAAAGTAACTAGTAACTAAAGTTTTCAAATAAATGTAGTGGAGTAAAAGTAAAATATTTGGATCCGAGATGTGGTGGAGTAGAAGTAAAAGTATTGGAAATTGGAAATACTCAAGTAAAGTAGGCCTACAAATACCTCAAAATTGTACTTAAGTACAGTACTTAGTTACTTTACAGCACTGACAATATGTGGCAGGCATCAGCTCTTCATCAGCATTGTGTGTGTGTGTGTGTGTGTGTGTGTGTGTGTGTGTGTGTGTGTGTGTGTGTGTGTGTGTGTGTGTGTGTGTGTGTGTGTGTGTGTGTGTGTGTGTGCGCGCGTACGTGCGTGCGTGCGTGTGTGTGTGGTTCATGGGAATACATTTGTATGCAGACGGAAACACACACACTGAGGAGGATGTCTGGTGGCTTTGCTGACAGTAGAACATTTTATCACGACAAAAGGAGATGAAGCCTCAAACTTTTGTTTATTTGCCCTATGTGAAAAGTACAGTCTAGGAAGTGCAGGAAGAAAATGTTCTTTTCGGAACTTTGCACTTTAATTATATTCATTTAAATTCAATTCAGTCTTTATTAGCAGACTCAGGTCCATAGACCGGGTACAAGGAATAGACGTAAAAGAAACATCACTTTAGCCAGTGCACCCTTAGTCTGGATGTATAGCGTGAACTGCTCAATATGGGGCTGCAAAGCGCCACAATGATGCTGTAATAGGCCTACTGTTATACAATGAACATTCAAACAAATATAAAATACAGACATGACCTAAACTTATTTAACCACTTGAGCCCTATTCAAAGGTTTTGTGTGTGTGTTTGTAGATCAGCTGTTATAAATTATTCAGAATAATGATCTGTTCTGCTGTCTAATCTTCTTCTTCTTCTGTCTGTCTGTCTCCGCAGTGAAAGAATGACTGCCGAGGAGAGTCTTCGTCACCCCTGGATCAAGGTGAGAGTCTTGCAGACAGTATAATAACCTCAATTGTCTGACGTGTGGCTCTTCGCTCACCATGGTCAGTGTGGCCCTCTGGAGCCCCCAAAATAAAAACAAAACAACAACAATACTGCCCACCCCTTGATCTACATCTCCACCATGCCAACGAGCACCGTCCAGTACATTTTGCTCTCTTTTTTTGCATATTTTCCATTCCACCTACGAGGAGCTGCACAGGGCTGTGACTCAGTGAAAGTCTAATGTACCAACTATGAGCAAAAGTCTGGTATTTGAAACTTTACTTGAGTAAAAGTAATAATAATTTAAATCTGTAAAGTAACTAGTAACTAGAGCTGTCAAATAATTGGAGTGGAGTAAAAAGTACATTTTGTCACTGATGTGTAAAAGTATTCATAATGGAAATACTTTTAAGTAAAGTAAATGTATACATCAAAATTGTACTCAAGCACAGAACTTGAGTTAATGTACTGTCAAGTGTTATGTCAGCCTCTGCTGAAATGATGCATTTTTGTATACTTAATTGACCGGAGTTCCCCAGGGCCCTATACTAAGGACCCTCCTGTTTTACCACTACATCAAATCTCTTCGTAAATAGCTGAGCTCACAACACGTCGCGACGCGGCGCAGCGTGTTGTGAGGTTGTAGGTCAGCTGTTTTCGCCCAGTGTTCAGCACAGAATGAAACAGATTGGTGCAGTAATAATGTTGCATGGTGACCCGGGTTTGAATACTGACACGTGACGCTCTCTTTCAGCCAATCACCCGGCAGCAAGCAGCCTCAAGAAACCGCTCCTCCATCAACATGAAGAGCTTCAAGAAGTTCAACGCCCGACGCAAATGGAAGGTGAGTGTGTCAGTCGTATTCCTGCAAGCAAACTATCAAAGGCTTATTATCTTGAGCAAACCGATGTGACGATGAGTTGGTGACAGAACGACATAAAATATTACTAATAATGTAAGCATATACTGTAGCACAAAACAACATATCGTCAAGACAAACACATGAGGTCCCCACTGTGTACACCAAAACTATCAACGGAGCAGTCTGTTTAGTGCCGCAACGGCTGAGGGGACAAAACTGCTGCTAAAACGAACCTTTTCATACTTCAGGGTTCTGTATCTTCGCCCAGATGGCAGGAGGTTGAAGTAGCGATACAGCGGATGATCGGTGTCATTTGTAATTGAAAGTGCTAGGATGGCCTTATTGTTCATAACAGAAAGTGTAGGAGTGGGAAGTCTGATGATCTTGGAAGCAACATGGATAATACTGTAGAGTTTGTAGAGTTTGGCATGGACAATAAAGTTAGCTGCATGCTATACCATAATTATTCATATTAATTGACAATGCTGCTGAGTAATGTTTAACAGTGGCACATTTAGACCTAGAGAAAGTTCTGAGTAATGCTGAAGTCTGTCACTTCAAACTACAGGCACATACTGATACTTGTTATGAAACAAACAATACTGACTCACTAGGAAAACTAACTGTTGGTGCCACCTGCTGGTCTTATTTAGCAATACACAGAGTACAGCCTTAAAAACCCTTTTTCATGTGGGCAGAGTTGGCAGACAGATTTATTGTTTGTATTTTACAGTGCTGGGCCGGGCCAAAGTTTCTGGGGCCCCTAAAAACCAGTGGTTCTCGACCTTTTCAGGTCACAGCCCCCAAAATAAAAACTGTTGAACTGGGGACCAGCCTGATAAGCACTTGGAATTGTAGCAGTTCAGACATTCAGTTTGGTCTGACTTGGTTCCACAGATAAGAATTGTCAAAATAGCCAAAATACAAGCTCACAATGGGCGTTGTGAGCGTGTAGATTGGCTATTATATACAGTCACACATTTTTTATAGCATAGTTTGTTGATCACTTTGGTCGCAGTAATAGTCTTCTTTTGTTAAAATGGTCTTAAAAACCTTCAGTTGACACTTCACTGTCATCTGAGAATGACCATGTTAGCAGTTGGCTTCAGTACTGTAGCAGAGAGGCCTTGTGTAGGTTTAAACCCAAAGGAAGGTGTATTTATTCACAAAACCAACAAATATAACTTTCAATTCTTGTTACAAACATTGACATTGGCTCAGCTCTCTCATGTGCACAATGGCAGCCGCCTTTTATACCCAGGTGAACTAATGAACACAAACACATTATAAATTAAAAAATTAAAGACACAAAGATATTACAGAACTCTTAAAAACTACAACAATAATGATCATGTATCCTTCTTCCACTATAATGCAACATAATTAGAAATAGCAAAAGCACCCCCCCCCCCCCCCCCCCCCACATCCTGACTATGGTCCAGCCCAATCTACTGAAACACCAGGCATTCAATCAGACTCAACAATAAAACTTCCCATAATATTGCACTTCTCTATGTCACTCTAAACATTACACATTATATTGCACTTACAATTAAAGTGCCAATTTGTAGCTACATGGGTTAAAGTAACTGGAGTAGTTGCTTTTAAAAGGATCAGTATACATAAGTATTCAAAAGTGCAAATTATAAAGCACATTTGATTTTAGATATCCTTGCATTCAACGTTTTAATAAAAAATACAAATCTACAAGCTCACAACACTATTTTCAATAGGTTAGTAAAATATAAACATTTTCGTAGTACAATATTTGTCTTTGACATTGGAGTTAAAGTCACAAGTCAAACAGTACTCAAGTAAATGTACTTTTGTTATCGTCCACCACTGATTGCGACCCAAGGTCGCAGTTTACCATGAGAAATGTCACAGCTTGTCCGCGTGTAGACGGACGTGTACACATTTTTACGGTCTATTGGCAAACCCAAAAACGAGTCATCATGATGTCATCATGCTCTGATGTCACTGTGATGTCACACTAACAGAATCCCTTTTATGCCCATATATGGACATCCCTGATGTCCACATCACCCTTTAGGGCGAGGTCGCTTGTCGCCCTGAGGCATCTTACTAGTAAATTATGCTGTATTTCTGTATGATTGATTACAGATGTCTTATAACATGGTGTGGGTTTAATATGAACAACAATGCTGTGTTTCAGATGTCGTATAACATGGTGTGGGTGTGTAATCGACTGTGTCGTTTGAAGTTGCTGGGTAAGAGCAGTGAAGTGGCTGATGATGAGGTAAGACAATCTCTCTCTTTGATAACATTCTTGTGTTTAAAATCCATAAATGACGGCTGCAGCATTACCTCAAACTGTTTGGAGATGTTTTCCAGCTTCGGCACATCAAGGATATTTCAAGAAAAGATTGCTCATTTTGTTATTTAGGAAAATACAAGGATGCACAAAGCCAAGTGGTAATTTATTGTGAGTGGAGAAATAGTGATGGGCCGGCTTACTATGTCTTCGTTTGGAAGGAAAGGGAAAGCTATATTGCATTCTGTGACATTGACTGCGATCATTACATTTCATAGCACTAAGTTAATTGTGTTCTTATAATAGGTTGTTATTTTACAAACTTTAAAGCCATTTGATTGAGCTTAAAGGGATATTTCACTTTCTAAAGAACTTTTGGTCATTTCATCGTCGACTCAGTTGACACATACTGGCCCTCATTTATCAATGGAGTGTAAAAAATGGTCTATTTTTTTCACCAAATTTTGCGTAGGGCAACGTTTGCGTGGCATTTACAAACATGTCCTAAACAGACACACCTGGCGTACATTTGATCCCAGCGTTGATAAATGCGCAGGCTGAAATTTAAATAACACGCCTATAATTATTCTTGAAACGCCCCGATTTTACGACTAGAAGAACCTGAATACGACCTAACAACGAAAGAAAAGCCAATAGAAGAGTTCTCCGCACGCTTCAAGTTCACTCCCATGTCCGCGTCCAACACAGACCAGCACATATGCACCGCACGCACACACCCACACACGCAACTAGGCTACTTGGAACAGCAGCATTTTGGTTTACACAGCAGTCTTTGACAGTGGGAATGTGGGATTAACCAACGGTACAATCTTTGACGAGGCTATAGCACTGCAGCCGACATGAATGACACAATTAATTTAAACCATAGCCTATACGTGCCGTGCCGTGCGCAGACAGAGCGCGTTCATTTGGTTACAAGCATCTTGGTGTACGTCCAAATTTTGATCTGCACCACGTTGATAAATGAGGGCCATACTGTGTTTTCTGCCGTGTTCAGCTCATGTATTAGGAGGGCAGTATATGAGTCACCAGAACCAAGGACGGGTGTTTTACCGATGAATCTCACATGATTAAAATGGAGTTTGAAGTTACAATGGGTTTATATAGGAACTGTCCCAGGTGCTCCCAAAAGCCTGATTAGACGATGATAAATAATTAAAACTAGAAATACTGTTCCTTCGAAACAGTGTGGGCTCGCTTCCAACCCAACAAATAGGATACTTTAAGGTACTGTAAGGTACAGTACCTTACAGTATTGTACTGTACCTTACTATACTGTACTGTACTGTACTGTACTGTACTGTAACTTACTGTACTTTACTGTACTCTACTGTACTGTACCTTACTGTACTTTACTGTACTCTACTGTAACTTACTGTACTTAACTGTACTCTACTGTACTGTACCTTACTGTACTTTACTGTACCTTACTTTACTGTACTGTACTTTACTGTACTGTACCTTACTGTACTATACTATACTGTACTCTACTGTACCGTACTGTACCTTACTGTACTGTACTCTACTGTACCTTACTATACTGTACTTTACTGTACTCTACTGTACTTTACTGTACTCCACTGTACCTTACTGTACTTTATTGTACTTTACTGTACTTTACTGTACTCTACTGTACTTTACTGTACTCTACTGTACCTTACTGTATTGTTTTGTACTTTACTGTACCTTACTGTACTGTACTCTACTATACCTTACTCTACTGTACCTTTCTGTACCTTACTGTACTTTACTGTACTCTACTGAACCTTACTGTACTTTTACTGTAATCTACTGAGCCTTACTGTACATATTCCATTGTGATATCTCCCTGATAACCAACAACAACCACTAATACGGCTGATTGTCCCTGCGGGTTCTAGGATATATACTGTAAATCCCATTGCCCGGGATCCTAAAACCTTATTCTTTTTAAGTAAAATTTCTAAAACACTACAAAACATGTCTCAAAGACAAATACAAGCAAACGTCTCCACAGTAACACAGTAACAGGTGTGTGTGTGTGTGTGTGTGTGTGTGTGTGTGTGTGTGTGTGTGTGTGTGTGTGTGTGTGTGTGTGTGCGTGCGTGCGTGTGCACATTGTAGATCAACTTCATAGCAGTATTAAGTGGTCCATCTATGTTTTTTATTAATAATAAAATCTGCAAAGTAACAAGTAACTGAGGCTGTCAAATGCTGTATTTATAGTAGAGTATATGTAACAAAAATGGAAAGTAGAGTAAAAGTACCTCAAAATTGTACTGTAGGTACAAGTACTTGTATATACTTGAGTAAATGTACTTGGTTACTTTGCAGCACCACAGAACAGCCAATGACAGACAGGCCTTTAATCACAGCTGTCTCAATCAGTAGAGTGTAGAGGGACATTTAGAGATATTTGTAGTTTTAACTCATACATCATACATCACACAGCGTAGATATTTGGATCAAATCAGAGAGCAGACCTGTGTGAACGCATTGATATAAATAGCATATCTGAAGTGTGAACACTGCAGCCACAGCGCCTTAACATAAACATGGGTCTATTATCCTTCTCTCCACTCTGTCCCCACTCACCAAACCCATTGGAAATGCATTGGGTGCTTAAAGTTAAACATTTTTATTTTTTTATATTTATACTACAAAACATTTCAAAACCAAAAATACAAGCACACGTGTCCTCAGTAAGCTGAACACATAAAAAATGTAATGGTGCTGAAAGGTGTAAGCGTTTAAGAGATGAATCGCGCCAAAATATTGAGGAGATACTGACTGACTGACTGACTGACTGATAGATAAATAATGAAGATAACATACGTGTGCTCGCCTTCCAGGCGAGCCCACAATAATTGATAATAATTAAGTGAAATAAAACCTTTTGACTTAATATTTACAAGACAAAGTTATTGTGGAACACATTGCTTCCATTAGCTGCATTGTGCTGCATTTCTGGTGTGAAGTTGCTATGACATAGCTGTAAATCGGTGCGCGTTGCGTGTGCACACACACACAGACCATTTCCTTGCTACAGTTTACAGTTTAGGCATTTAGCAGACGCTTTTAATCCAAAGCGACTTACAATAAGCAGATAATACATCACTATAATAAACAAGATAACATGTCAGAACATCAACAACAATATAACAAATGCATATGAATATCAATCTAAAGAACCAATATAATCAGTAAAGAAAAACGGATTCTAAAAAAACCTAAAAACAAATGCTAACTAGCTTCATGTACGATCATTGAGTGTTTCAGTAGTGCTATGGGTTTAGGTGGAGTCTGAAAAGGTGAGTCTTCAGTCCACGGCAAAAGCTAGCGAGTGAGTCCGTTATTCTAAGTGCGACAGGGAGTTTATTCCACAGCTTGGGGGCCAGGAGGGCAAACTGTCTCAGTCGAGTGGATTTTTGTCCTGGGGCCACCTGCTTCTAATGATATCAACGCACTTAATGCGAAATATTCACGTGCTTTCAGACTCTTCAATGCAGAGGTATCCATAGATACAGCATACTAGTATCTCATCAATGCAGAGAAGTATCTCACCAAGGCAGAGATATTAGTAGTAAAATGACGACATCTAGTGGTCAACCTCAGAGGAGCGCAAAAATAAAACCTGAGGAGAATTCCAGCCTCGAACCAGAAGCCAGCTATTCTCTGTTCCCCCGTGCAACGCTCCACGCCACAGACCCTGACGGAGCGGCGCGGTATTGGGCGGCGATGACCCCCGTGAGTCGCCACCGAGGCGAGCGCTAGCGAGCCGAGTTGCCGCGACGAGCGGTGGGAACGCCGCACAATCCCACTCAGCCGCGTTACCGAGTTATGTGCCGTTATGGACAGAATAGTAAATATTCAGTCCCTCACTATCAACGTCTACCACACTATCCACGTCATAGATAAATGCACAAAAAAGGAGTCACATCATTCATCCGTTCATTAGCTCAGTCAGTAGAGCACGGATGCAATAAACCCACGGTTTGGGTTCGATTCCCCTGAGGGGAATAATATTCAAGGCGAGAGATATCGGCGCATGCGTACTTCAAAGTAGATACTCCTCCGTGGATACACTGTGGATACTATCTGCGTTCAAACGTCTGAAAAAGGGTGATAAAGTCCGGTTGAATGCGAAGAGAGCAGTCGAAGCCGGTGCTGGGGCTTTTAGCGAGGGTTCTGTCAGCATCCCTGTGTTGGCTGACCTAAGTGAACGGGTGGAACCCCCCACACCTTTGAAATCACTGGGACGCCCCTGTTGTTGACTCATGCACTGACCTCATGTTTTCCTTGTGTTTCTTTCATCAGAGACGGTGTGAGAGTGACCTGGAGGACAGCGAAACCAAGCCCGCCTCTCTCCTCAGACGGAGACTCAGCAGCAGCTCATAGGAGTGAGCAGCAGGGGGTGCAGAAGAGCTCACACGTGGCTGTGCTGAGAGAACAGCTGTGGTCCTTTTTATTATTGGTGGATAGTCAGCCTGTTCCCCCCCCCCCCCCCAACACCACCACCACCACCTACCACCACCGCCCCGGTGTGTATGACTATGAACCCAGTGAGCCGGGATCCAAAAGAGCCGAAAAGCGAGAAGTTCTGTTCTTTGGCAAGGGGTCGCGGACTATGAAGAAAAGAGGACTGTTATATTATTTATTACACCAGTTCTCTGACTTAATGGGGCAGTTGTGGGCTGTCGGGTGGAAACCTTATATGACCAAGACTGTTACTCTTCGGGAAACGGAGAAGGGAAACTGTTTTTCAATGGAGCCTATGCAGTTATGAGGCCTATCTAGTAATACTTTTCATTTACACAACAAAACATAAAAAAGTTGAAACATGGACATAATATGAGGTTTCTTGCCAACAGTGGCGCAATGCAAATGTGAAGGTCCTCGCGCCCTCTAGAGGTGTTATGAGGACACAGCAATGGCCACCACATGCGTTGGGCTCCACTGTAAATGAAGACTGGACTCTGAGCCTAACTGTTTTGGGACTTAAACTCTTGAAGTGGAATGGACAACAGTGTTTTTGTTGACATAAACAGTATGTCAGAGTGGCTGACTACATGCTTGGTGCACTTCTAGTCAACAGGGTGGTGGTGAGTGATTATTGCACATTCCGTAAGGGACCATACCGGTGTAATTTTGATTAAAGGTGGGGTAAGTGTTTTTTTCTCTCTCCAAGTGTTAAATAGCTCTGTATTGTGATAACAAATCATTGCTGTGTAGTGTTTGTTTAGTATCAAGGGTCTCTCTGTCTCTCCAAGTCTTTAGTAATCACTCCGATGCATTACAATTAGGGCTGGGACTTTTAATTTAGATTGATTTGTTAATTACAGAAAAATAACGCAATTCAAAGAAATTACACATTTAGTTTTTAGCTTAGTTTTTGCACAACAGAACCTTTCTCACGGGTAGAGTAGGCTACCGATCATACCGGTGCACCAACCAACCGATAACAAACCCCAGTGCACACGATGGGAGAAGAAGCCGGTCTGACCCCTCTGCTTGACCCAGTGGATGGGAAATTTTCTTAAAAAAACTCCATAGCAAAATGTTTTTTAATTGCAAAGAAATATTTGTATTTGCAATTAATTTTGATTAATTACAAAGCCTCTAATTAGATATTCCCAGCCCTAATTACAATACATGTCCAGGTCCTGACAGGAATGTCATCCAATCATACAGGATACAGAATAAACAAGTGAAATCAGGTTATGAAAAATAAATGAAAAAAGTAGACGGCATTGAATCTGGAACACTAAAGTTTAAGCCAATGAATGGGTTCTTTCTCTTGAGTAAATGACATTTCTAACCCGCCTGAAAAATCTATTTTCTGTTTGGGGAGGCCCTGTTACTGAACACAGATAATGACTACTGTCAAAATACAGAGCTTTGACAAAAAAGGAGGAAAAAAGCCTCTAGCAGAGATTTCCCCTGTCTTAAAAAAGAAAGATAAGAAAAAAGAAAATGTGTACATATAGGTGTATGCAGTGTAGTCGTAGATCTCAGAGCACATTTTTAAACGTCATTCATTGTCATTCACATTGAATCGGTGTTGGAAATCACGCCATGAGACTTATTTATAGGCCTACATACTGCATACCGCACCGCCGTGTATTTTTATATGAAATTACTGGATTACTCCAATACAAACTATTGGAAATTTGCACATTGATATCGCCTGGAAATAATTATTCCTTACACAAATGCTTCATTTCTAACACAGATTTGACCTTTTTTAGAGGCTTTTAAACATACAGTGCAGGTTTGAATAAAATAAACGTGATAAATGCAGGTATATTGTTTATTGAATATGGGCAGCATGTAAACAAACAAAACAATACAATTCTAAAGCAATTTTGGGGGAAATTGGGAAGGTATTAATGTGTGTGTCCGTCTGTCCGATGTTGATAGTGGACATTTTAGGGACAGTACAGTGGTATGGTCCTTAAATGCAGCTAATAGAAGAATGCAATGAAACAGTGTTAGCGTGTTCTATGGTGCTATTGGCGGGTTGAACAGTTTATTGGAGTGATTCATGTTGTTGATTAGATAGGGTTGGGACCTTTAGGATGTCAACGCTTCCTATAATGGACCCTACAAGTCTGATTCCTTAACCCAGTGGTTGTCAACAGTATTCACATGAAGGTCCATTATTTATTCAGCATTTGAGCCACGGACCACCTTTTCATGAGATTAAGCCTCTCAGACCCTGACCCAAAACGTAGAATGTGTTGTTGTCATTGGATAGGAGTTTGTCCACAATTCCATACTGTGTTGATGTGGTGCCATAGGAGAGATAACAGGCAAAGTTCTACATTCTGTAATCGTGACTTCTTAAGTAATGCAGTAAATTAAGTAATGCAGACTAACAATAATTTAACTCTTGAGAGTGTACAATGAAACCAAATGGACCCGTTTTACGCTCTCAAGAGCTAAGTATCTGTAAGGGTTCATTTGGTTACCAGCTCATCATTTAGCCCATCATTTAACTGGGGAGTGGGGACCACCTGGAACCCCCTCAAGGACCACTGGTGGTCCCCGGACCACTGGTTGAGAACCACTGCCTTAATGGTTCCCTCTATAACGATTCCCATAATGGCCCCTTACAGGTCTGTAACTCTGAGGGCGTACAAATGGAACCAAATGGACCCTTTTCAGAGTTATGGTGGTCCTTGAAATCAAAATGTTTGAGAACCACCGGTATTGTCATTGTATCACAGACGTGACGTCCACACACCAGCTCTGACAGTGTGCTGAAACCCGGTTCCGGAAATGGTTCCTAAAGTGATGTAAACCGATTCCGGTTCCTCGTTGCTGGTTCTGATTCCCAACCCTAGTTGGTGGTGATAACTCATGATGAATGTGCACTACAGGTAGACCAAAGCTCAAGAGCACAACTGGAAAAGAAGTCAAAGTCATTCACTGCCTCAGTCTTCCGTTATACTCAAAAGTATATTGCAAAGGTAAAAAAAAAAGAAATAGTACAGAACACAATAGTAAAATGTATATTATTTTATAATTGTCCGGAAGATGGGTGGCAGCTTCCAGGATTCATTTATTAAAATTGGACAAGGCAGAGTACACAGTATAATTAACCACATGAAACCCTAGACTCCCAATTCTGAGCTGAACATTTTGCAAAAATATAGATCGAGGCTATTTTTGGTGAAGAGATGGAAAATCAATCAATCTATCAATTACAATCTATCAATTACACACCCCACGAAGGCTTGAATTCATTGGGATATTTAGGTTTTGTCACTTTCCTAAGCCAATCATTTAATGACAGCCGGAAAGATGAAAGATGCTCTGGTAGGAGACTCCGCAAGTCTTCAAATTATTGCCTTAGGAATGCGAGAGAAAATAAATATTGGAAGTATAATTGATGTCAAAATAAGTAATTTCTTAAGTGAACTACTCCTTTAATTGTTTTAAACAGTGAATCATTAATACTGTAGGTCAAACCTTACAACAATCAATAACAATACATAATATAAAAGCAGACATTGACAATCACAAATATAGACTTGAACCCCATACTAGTTGATCGGGGTCGACTACATGTATCACTCCACTTGTATCACTCTACACCAGGGGTCTTCAACAGGGGGTCCTCAGAGTTACTACAGGGGGTCCTCCAAATCTTCCAATCCTTTTTATATGAACAACTTGAACCCTAGTGTCCATATGTGGAGAACTTTAGACAAAAATTGCTGATCTTCAAGCTCACAACGCCTCGCGCTGCGAGGCATTGTGAGCTTGTAGATCGGCTATTGTTGGCAAAGATGTTTGGTGTAGAGGGGGAAAAGGAGTAGACCAAGTACAGAGTGAAAGGTCAAGTTCATTAAGTATTGATGGTTCAAGTGGTTAAATATCTGAAAACAAATTGACATGAATCCAAAATGCGTGTGCCGTCTAACAATGAAACTATATGTAATCTTTGAAAAGGTTATGGTTGCTTCATCTCTCTCTCTCAACTAAGGGGTCCTTGGCGTGAAAACGTTGAAGACCCCTGCTCTACACCAAATCTCATAGACGAAAATCTGCAAGCTCACAGCGCCTCAGCATGTTTGTATTTCCGCTATTTTTGCTGAATGTTTACCACAGAATAGGGAAGGTTTTGTGGGTGTTTTTTGGAGCTGATATGAGATCCTGCATGCATTGTGTAATCTGCTGCATGATCTTTATGGCTAAATGATGTATAGAATTACTGTTTATATTAACTTGATGAACATGCGGTTTGTTTGTTTTTGCAATACCTGCAATTGTAAGCCAGGTCACAGTGGCATGATGTGCACTGTATGGAAATGTGACTAAATATTATATTTCTGATATGCAACATTTATGATAAATGTTTTATTTTGAAAGAATGGACAGTTTCTAATTCCTCTTTCGTTATATCAATTCAAACCAGACAACCAGAGAAAATAAAAATCCATGTGTCTGGACTGGAGTCTTGTCATCTGTGTGGGTGTCCCATGACATAAAAGCATGTTGTGTTGTTTGTGAAGAAGACACTTAGTCTAAAAGGATTACACCAAAAAAAGTCTGATTTCCATTGGGCTCGTTGATATTCAATTCATCAATATATAAAGTAGTAGGGGTGTAACGATACATTTTAACGATACGCATCATTATACAATATACATGGTTGACGATATGATACTTGGACGATATTGGTTCATGGAATAAGTAAGCACTGTGATACTCTAGCAAATGGACATTATATTTCAACACATAAGGACAAACCCACACCTTGACATGAACAGAGATTACACACATTTATCGATAGACCATGAGTAGCTATATGGAATGGAAAAGTAATTAAACCCCTCTTTTTAATTTTCCTTCTTAAAATTGCTAAACACAAGGCACAAATACTTCGATACAGATTATCTGCATTGTAAAACGATACAGATACGATACAAAGCCAAAATGGTACGATATGCTTGTGCATATCGATATAGATCATTGCAAATTAAAATCGATTTTTGATTGAGTTACAATATCGTTACACCCCTATAAAGCAGCATAAAAATATTCAATATCATCAAAAACATTCAATATCATCATTGTGGTGGAATTCAGATCAATCAATAATGAGAAAATGAGGAGACAAGACAATGTATTAGATGGTGGTGTGGTCAAGTTTATGTAAACATGATATCATGGACAGAAGTACAGTTTAACACTCTGGGCAGTGGTAAGGTTGTTCTGCCAAGAAGAATGGTCAGACACAAGAGGCTTCAAGGCCTCTGGAACGAGCTGTACCATAACAAGATAGGCTTTACCAAAACAGATAACATTTACAACAAATATCTAAATATTGAATCAAGTAACTTAAAAACTGTCCAGGGTGTTCATAAAAGCCTGATTAGACGATAAAGTGACCAAAAGCTTTTTTGAAAGTGGAGTATCCCTTAAAGTGTTTATCCACTATTTGGATAAGGGTTTCTCTCCTGCATGAGACCTTGTGTGTTTGTGTTTTTCAGTTGTGGAGATCTTGAAAGCTTTTGTTACAAACTGCAAAAAAAAAAGCAAAGGGCTTGTTTATTTATGAGTCTTCAAGTGTCTTTTCAGAGTTGTTGATTGAATAAATCTTTTGTTACAAACTGGACAAGAAAAGGGCTTGTCCCCTGTATGTGTCCTTATGTGTGTGTTCAGATTTGAATTAGAACTGAAGCTTTTGTTACAAACTGAACAAGCAAAAGGCTTGTCACCTGTATGTGTCCTCGTGTGCTTTTTCAGATTGTCAGATTGGTTAAAGCGTTTGTTGCAAACCGAACAAGCAAAGGGCTTGTCCCCTGTATGAATCCTCATGTGTGTTTTCAGAGTTGAAGATTGGCCAAAGCTTTTTCTACAAACTGAACAGGCAAAAGGCTTGTCCCCTGTATGTGTATTCATGTGTGTTTTCAGATTTGCAGCATGGCTAAATTGTTTTCTACACACTGAACAAGCAAAGGGCTTGTCCCCTGTATGTGTCCTCATGTGTGTTTTCAGAGTTCCAGCTTCAGTAAAGCTTTTGTTACAAAATGAACAGGCAAAGGGCTTCTCCCCTGTATGTGTCCTCATGTGATTTTTCAGATCTGAAGTTGAACTGAAGCCTTTGTTGCAAACTGAACAAGCAAAAGGCTTGTCCCCTGTATGTGTCCTCATGTGTTTATTCAGATTTGAAGATTGGCTAAAGCTTCTTCTACAAACTGAACAGTCAAAGGGCTCTCAAAGGGCTTGTCCCCTGTATGTGTATTCATGTGTGTTTTCAGATATCTAGGATTGTAAAAACTTTTGTTACAAACTGAACAAGCATTCATCCTGTCCCCTGTATGTGTCCTTATGTGGTTTTTCAGAGTACTGGATCGGTTAAAGCTTTTGTTACAAACAGAACAAGCAAAAGGCTTGTCCCCTGTATGAGTCCTCATGTGTGTTTTCAGAGTTCCAGATGCGGTAAAGCTTTTGTTACAAACTGAACAGGCGAAGGGCTTGTCCCCTGTATGTGTCCTCATGTGTCTTTTCAGATATACAGGATATTTAAAGCTTTTGCCACACTCTTTACAACAAAAGCTTTTCTTCCCTGTTTGACTCCTCGTGGACAGTGTTTGCTCTGATGATTTCATGTTCTGGGAAGACTTGGTTCCCAAAAACAACCCTTGTCCTTTCACACGTTGTGACTTGTGTGATTTCAGTCCGTTTAAAACAGACTGATCATCACTGGTCTCCCACTCATCACTGTCTTCAGTAGCAGATTCAGAACACTGTGAAGCCCAGTCATCACTGTCCTCTGTAATGTCCGATTCAGAACGGTGCGATGAGAGTTGTTGCTCATCAATAGTTGGTTGAGAATCTGATGTTCCACAGTTCTCTACATTAGCTTGTGTTTTCATGTGTCCTGTTGAGGTACTGGCTAGAGGCTCGGACTCTCTGTTTTCATCATCACCTTCCTTTTTCACTGCTAGTAATGTCGACGATGACCCTGCAGCCCCCTCTGGTCTTTGAAGTAACTCCTCCTCCTGTTCCTCTTTAATCAGTGGAGGTTCTAGTTTCACCTGGACCAGACTGATTCTCCTCTCCTGCTGTTCAGATGAAACCTCTTTACACACAGGAAGGTCTAGAAGGAGGAGAGAAGAGGGAGAACGTCAGGAGAGAGCAACTCAACAGTCCAATTCCAGTAGGATAAAGTGTAAGCAGTCTAAGCACCATGCAATTTACCTTGCAAAACTGTTGACAAATGTGTCTCAAACACCCCCTAAATATTTTAAACATATATTTTTTTATAATATTTATTTGAAAATAGCAGTTATATTTGAGGTTTATCAACTAAAATCTACTGCGGACATTTGGTGAAATATATATATATATTAATAATAATAATAAGTAACACTTTACAATAAGGTGTAAACTATTTATACAAGGAATGCAGCTCAATGTGCTTTACAGTGCAAAATGTCATTGTATAATACATGACATAGCACAATGGTGAGAGTCCATGATGCATTATGTAACCTTTTTAACGATTACAATTACATCTAATCTGTATAGTATGTTAATATGATATAATTAATACATCTGGGGTGGTTGTGTTTGGTCCCCCTGCTCTTCTATTTAGATGACAAGTGATACTGCCTGAAGGTCAAACTTCAATTTCTCCAGAGAGCAAGATGGCAGGCTGTATTAACTCAAAGGAAAAGATTTCAGCAGATGTGCAGGAGAGCGGTTTGAATCCAAGGTAAAACAGATACGTTATGGGAAGCTTTATGCTGATAAACATACACAATAAGGAGCATATGTTTAACTACCTGTAAATAAAAAACAGTTCATACCTATCCTGTACAACTTTACCACGGGTTGCAGCATTCCATCAAACAGTCCATGTCTGTTACAAAGACCCTCACACACGTGCTAGTCGTTAGGTAGCCAGTTACCCGTTGATGTTGAATCCCCATATATGGAGATAACCGACGCATCTCACAAAAGTCTGACCTCACAAGCCCCATATTTTGACACGGACAACCTATAACTCCATGTATAGAGACATAGCTGCTGACATCAGTATGACATCACACCGTACACAAAGGAGCCTTATATAAGACCGGCATTATCTACCAACGGGTGAGATGCGAGCAGGAGCTTGACTCAGACACAACTCATCGTCTCACTAGCCAGCTCTCCCAGAGAGAGACCCATAGCCTACTGTACGAGTCGGGATATCTGGCCTTACAACCCAGATAACTCATAAGCATGAGGGTTTGACATCTCGGTTAAGTTCTTACCGGACACCACTGTGGCGGGTCCTATTCCTGGACAACCAGTCCCTTTGAGTAGTAAATTACAATGTCCTTGGTCCATCTCTCGCCGTTCCTCTGACCGCTCTAAATATCTTTTGGAGGCCATCTCTCTTGATGGAGTAGATCTCCTCCTGTGGTGATCTGTGGAAATCACCAATAGAAAGAAAACATGTTTAGTTATCACTCTGCAACCTTACATACCACATAGAACATCACTGAAGCAGTCATGCCTGATTTACAGTAGTTGTCAACGCTGCAAAGCATTGTTTTGTTTGTAGATCAGCTATTTTATGCACAATTTTGACTGTCTGTCCTCACTCCTCACAAGTATAGTGTGTGTGTGTGTGTGTGTGTGTGTGTACTCCAGGGGGCAGCAGAGCTTAGGTGCCGACTCATTACAGCTTAGTCCATATGGTCCTCAGGGACATGCCCTGTCTATCTAGCCTGACTGCAAGTGTCAGACTCAATCACACACTTCGTTTTGGGATTGAGTCTGAGGGGGGGACGGAGATTCTACTTCAGCGGGGGCGGGGTAAAGCCTATTGACGTCACACACACACACACACACACACACACACACACACACACACAGCCCCGTGTGTCGCCGACGTGGTGTGACATTGCAAAAATACGTTATTTCTCATAACATATTATATGACTGCATGTTTACGTTAGTGCAAAATGGTATTAAAACGTAATGAAACAGCACTATTGTATAGTTTATTAAAATAATTAGAGTCGAGTTTGACTCCGCCATGACAGTCTTCACGGACCAATCAGAGTCTACTAGACTCTCACGTGGGCAGAGGACACCAATCAGAGTCCACTAGTGAATCTCACGTGGGCCTACACTGTTCTGACGTGGGCAGAAGAGCTGTTTGGAGGGGGCTAGGACCGGAGCAGCCAAACCACGTGCCCCAAGCATACAACCCTGATTGGCCCATTCATTTCGCCCGCTCTTCAGGCGAGCCTGAAATAAAATAAAATATCTGCGGGTTCAGTCCACACTACACACCACCCACCAACAGGGGGTGGTGATGTGCGGACTGAAGTATCAGGCTACTGTCTATCAGCATTGCACATCTGAGTCAGCACGCATGGCATGTAAAACCTGTGTAAAGCCCCCTACACCCCAAGTGAGAGAAAAAAACTTTTAATTTATTGTACTCTCTGTAGTATATTGACGAGGCTTGACAACGACTTTATAGTTCAGTGAGTTTACTTAGTCCACACAGCGTAGCATACAGCAGCATAGCATTCACATAGTAACAACTGATCTCTGAAAGTTGCACGACAGTACCGTTAAGTGTACTGTAGCTACGGGTGCCCAAGAGGCACAACTCCTAATATGTGACATCCCCCTTTTTATAGATTTTTTCCATTACATTTCATTTTCTTTTAATACATTTTTTTTTTTTTTTTTTTATGTTTTCTTTTTTCTTTTTTACACACTCAACCATTAATAACCATATCGAACAGGTGGTTTACTTTGCCGACCAGACCTGGTGTGATACGAGAGTCCAGGTTGTTCAACAGTTGTTGCTGTTGGGACTGTAACAACTGCGTGCTCAGGTGAACTTGGTGGTGGTGTTGCAGGTCTGACACTTGTGTCACAGTCTTTTGTCCCAGAGCCTGTGTTCAGATCACTGTCCTCCTGACCAATGTCACGTTCGATAGTAGCAGGAAAGGTTTCCTCACTCGTTGGTCTCAGATGTTTGCGGTTTCTCCTGTACTGTCTCCCATCAGGTGTACGGATAATGAAGGATCTAGGCAGCTCGTGTCTTTGCAGAACCACAGCTGGCTGCCAGGTCTTTCCTCTCTGCATCCTGACATTGTCACCTGCTTGCAACTCAGACAGGCTGGTGGTTTGCCTGTCAAAGTACAGTTTGTGCTTATCTTGTTTTTCTCTCAGCTTGCTGCGTACCTGATCAGACCCCTCTGGAGTAAGCAGTGTGGTTGAAGTTGGCAATTTTCCTTTTAGCCGCCTTCCCATTAGCAGCTGTGCTGGTGATAATCCTACACCCTCCAGCGGTGTGTTGCGATATTCCAATAGTGAAATGTAGGGATCACCATTGCTGTCTTCTGCTTTTTTCAGCAAGTTCTTAACTGTCTGTATTGCCCTTTCTGCCTGACCATTAGATTGGGCATAACCAGGACTGGAAGTGAGGTGTGTGAATTCCCACTTGTTTGCAAAGTCTCTAAACTCAGCACTAGCATACTGAGGAGCATTATCCGAAATCAACAAATCACAAATACCTTGCCTAGAGAAGATCGATTTCAGTGCTACTATGACACTGTTACTGGTGGTATTCTTTAGCTTTACGATTTCTGGAAACTTAGAGAAATAATCCACACACAGTAGAAACTCAGATCCTCTGAAATGAAAAAGATCAGTCCCTACTTTCTCCCACGGCCTGTGAGGTAGGGGGTGTGAGAGCAGCGGCTCTCTCGGGTTGCTGTTATGGTTCTCATTGCACGTGGCACACTGAGACACCATTTCCTCAATTTGTGAAGACATGTGTGGCCAATAAAGAATGTCTCTGGCTCTTTCTTTACACTTCACAATTCCTAGATGTGACTCGTGTATCTTGTTCAGCATCTCCTGTCTCATTTGAGTTGGAACAATGAGCTTGGCCCCTTTAAACATCAGTCCTGATGTGTGAGTGATTTCATCTCTAAAGGTCCAATAAGGCTGCATTGTTTTCGGTACTGCACTCCGTTCCTTGGGCCATCCCCTTAGTGTAATGTCTTTCAGTAACTGCATTTCGGGGTCGTCTGCAGATGCAGTTCTGAACTTGTGCAGTTTCTCCTCTGACACAGGTAGCTGAAGTGTGATTGAATTCACTTCCAAATCTTTCTCCAGCAGCTCCTCTTTCTGCTCATTAAGGAACGCACGGCTCAGTGCGTCTGCTATATGAAGCTCCTTGCCTGGACGATAGTTGACTTTAAGGCTGTATCTTTGCAGCCTCAGCAGCATCCTCTGTAGCCTCATTGGAGCTTGATGTAAGGGCTTTTTAAAGATGCTCTCCAGCGGTTTATGGTCACTCTCAACTTGAATGACCTTCCCATAAACGTACTGGTGAAACTTCTCACATCCATAGACAATGGCAAGTAGCTCTTTTTCGATTTGCGCATAACGGCGCTGACAGTCACTGAGTGCCCGTGACGCATACGCTACTGGCTGTCCCTCCTGCAGTAGGACTGCTCCGATGCCTTCTGAGCTGGCGTCTACTGACAGAGTCACTGGTTTGTTCACATCATAGAACTTTAACGTTGGAGCATTAGTGACCAGCTGTTTGAGTTGCTCAAAACTCCTCTGCTGTGGTTCCTCCCAGTGCCACTCGGTGCCACCTTCAAGCAGCTTTCTTAAAGGAGCACTGATTTCTGACAGGTTAGGAATAAACTTTGCGAGATACTGGATCATGCCATTGAACCTCATTAATTCCTGTTTATCCTGTGGCGGTGGAAGCTGTGTCACTGCTCTGATTTTTCCCTCTTCCGGTTTCAGTCCACTGGCACTGAGTTTGTGTCCAATGTATTTTATTTCCGTTGTCCCGATTGTGCACTTCTCTCTGTTGAGCTTCAAGTTATTGTCTTTTGCTCTCTCCAAAAGCAATCTCAGCCTGTGATCATGCTCTTCCACAGAGTTTCCCCACACAAGCATGTCATCAATGATATTCACAACTCCTTCAAGCCCCTCGATCATCTGTGCTATGGCCGTCTGGAACACCTTGGGTGCCGAGCAGATGCCAAACGGTAACCGCAGGAAACGGTACCGTCCAATTGGGGTATTAAAGGTGCAGAGCTTTGAACTCTCTTCATCCAATTTGATTTGCCAAAACCCTTTATTTGCGTCTAGTACTGAGAAATACTTAGCGTTTGGCATACGGGAAACTACTTCCTCAACAGTCAGTAATGGATAGTGCTCCCGTTTAACAGCTTCATTCAAGTCTTTTGGATCCATGCAAATACGGATTTTCTTAGGGGTGACCACAGTAACCATACTATTGACCCACTCTGTTGGCTCTGTCTGCCTTGTTATGACGTCCATTTTCACCATGCGGTGTAACTCCTCCACCACTCTGTCTCTAAGCGCCACCGGAATCCTCCTGGGAGCGTGCACGACAGGTGTGACAGTGCGGTCAATCTGAATATGGTGCTGACCAGGTATGCAACCCAGTCCACTGAATAACTCCTCATACTCTTTGAGGATGTCATCCTCCTTTGCAAGTTCATGCATCCTCTTCACCAAGCCTAATTTCACACAAGTGGCTCCCCCCAGTATAGCTGGTACATTCTCTTGTGTGATTTCAAACTCAATGTTGTGCTTCTGGCCTTTATATTCACAGGTTAGAGCTCTCTTGCCCAGCGGTGCTATTTTCTGCCCAAAGAAAGCAACAAGTTTGCTCTTACTCGCCTGGAGTCGGCCTCTGACCTCTAGTGCATTGAATGTTTTCACTGACATTGCATTACAGTCTGCGCCTGTGTCCAGTTTAAAAGTCACAACTTTTGAATTTATTTTTAGGCTTTCCATCCATTTTCCTCCCTCAGTTTCAGATGACTCCATCACACCGATGTGCTTGTACTGTGACTCCATCACACCGATGTGCTTGTCATGCTCCTTACTGAGTGTGCCAATAAATATCAGCATTTTCCTCTTCACCTTGCTCTACGGCATGCATTCTCTTTCTATATGGCTGCTGATTCTGTGTCTGACTCTGTGATCTACACATCTTGGCAAAGTGATTTTTCTTGTGGCATTTGTTACACTCTTGGCCAATTGCAGGACATTTATTTTGTCCATGTCTGAAACCACATCTGTTGCATTCAGAACCACTCTGTTCTGTACTTGATTTCACTCTAAAGTCTTTTTTTCTGACAGTTTTCACAGCATGCATTTCCACTTCTTCTGTCAGTGCTTTGACTTGAGTAGTAGTTATTTCACTTGCCCTGCAAATATCAATGGCCTTTTCTAGTGACAAATCTGATTCTCTTAACAGTCTGCCTCTCACTTGATCATTAGTAATGCCACACGCAATTCGGTCACGTACCAGTGAATCGTGCAGATCTCCAAACTCGCAGTCCTTTGCCTTGTGCTTTAAATCCGTCACGTAGGAATCAATGGGCTCCGACTGCTTCTGTGCTCTAGTGAAGAAGATGTGCCGTATATACGTTAAGTTTTTCCTTGGCTCACAATAGTCCTTAAACTTCTTCTTCAGCACGGCTATTTTATCTTCTTCCTCGTCGGCGAAGACGAACGTATTGGATACTTTAATCGCCTCCTCTCCCGCGACGTGTAGAAAAGTAGCGCACTGCACTCTTTCGGATTTCTCATCGACTCCACTGGCGACACTGAAGAGTTCATAACGCTGAATCCAGCTTCTCCAGTTCTCTGCGAGGTTTCCTTGTAAACTCAAATTTGGCGGTGGCTGGAACTGTGCCATCTCGCTCTTCCTTCTCCCGTCTTAACTTCTGACACCATGTAGTATATTGACGAGGCTTGACAACGACTTTATAGTTCAGTGAGTTTACTTAGTCCACACAGCGTAGCATACAGCAGCATAGCATTCACATAGTAACAACTGATCTCTGAAAGTTGCACGACAGTACCGTTAAGTGTACTGTAGCTACGGGTGCCCAAGAGGCACAACTCCTAATATGTGACACTCTCTGTGCAAATCAACTTTTTTAAATGTTTTATTTGCTTACCCTTTACTTTCCCCTTTTAAATTTTTATCCCACGATTTTGTAACCCATTTTTCATCTGTTGTCAATTATCTAACATATACCTGGGCGCTACACTCCCCTCGGCCAACCTGGAAAGACAACGGATTGACCTCATGCTTCCTTCTATGCATGAGGAGTCCAGGTTGCTTCTTTCCACCAGAAAGGGGGGAGTTTACCCGGTTGGACGTAGCACGTGGAAGGAACACGTTATTCCAACCAGTACCTTTCCCTTCCATCAGGTGCCCAACTGACCAGCGGGAGGCATTATAGAGACCAGGATTACTACATGTTTTATTGAGGGTACCTGGAGGACATGGGGAGAACATGCAAACTCCACACGTAAAGGCCCTTTTGCCAACCCCACCTATAGTAAGGGTATTTTATAAGATATTTGACCAATCTGCGAAGTAAATCGTTACTAGGGATGTGAAAAAAAATCGGAAATCGACGCGTCGATCGACTCATGCTCACCGCGACTCAAAAAGTACGAGTTGAAAAGTCGAAAAATATATATATTTTTTTATTTTTCTAAAGTTTTTCCCCCAAAAATGACTGTTTTAATCGTTGTTCAAAAAGGTTATAAGCGTTAATGTGTTCCAAATGTGAGAGGACCGTGGACCGGGTGTGTGTGTCTGTGTCGGAGACTGTTGTGTGCATGCGGCGCTAGTCAGGTCCGCGGACTAGTGGTTGAGAAACACTGCTGTACCGGGATGATGCGCACGTCATAGCAGTGCGACTCTATGGACTGGATGCGTTTTGTTTACCTCCTGCCTCTGCATGCACGCTTGACACGAAAGCTCGCTTGTTAATGGCAGCGTCGCCGTTGTGTGCGATGATCACAAACCACACTACTCGTCGGTAACGTTAATGCGACAAACCGGGGATATATGAGAGCGAGCGGTCAGCGCTCCCGCACGTTCCATGGACTTATTGTCACTCCGCTTCTAGTCTCTAGAGAACAGACTCCATGCTAACAAGGAAGAGCAATTATGTATTATCATTATTATTAGGGCTTTGATGCAAGTTCTGATGGGTGCAGCATACGTTGTGTTGTTTAAAGTAATGCGCCGTTGTGCTGCTCTCCTCTCAGCTGCTGCTTAGCGGGAAAAAAAGTGAAAAAAGTCGATCGACGCGTCGATTTTCGGCCACGACGCGTCGATTCGCAAATAATGCGTCGATTAACATCCCTAATCGTTACCAAGAAATTTCTTCACCAATGTGTTTCTAAAGGTTTGAAATAATATGTACTAAAAGGTTGAAATTCAACTCCCGGGGCAAACCTCATAAAAAACTGATTTGTGTTTTTGTACCATTAATTTACTATACAGAAAAAGAAATACAAAAAATACATCGCTTTAAGTGGGATGTAAGGGGTCAAACTAGGGGTTTTTCATGATGCTGAATCGATTGCAAGCATTTGTTTTGCATGAAAAACATTCATTGGGCTAAAATCGGACCCACAAAACGATGGTTTAGTGATGAATCATCACTTTTCACCGTTTTTGTAACGATTTACTTCGCAGATGTTCTCCTTACTACTAGGATATGGGCACTTATGACGCGGAGGAGGAGCACGCACAGCGTCCCCGGAAGGCATCGAACCCAGGACCTTCTAGCTGTGAGGCGTCAGCACTACCGACTGCGCAACTGTGCATTTTAAAGTAGCGTTTTTCTGCAATACAGGTTGTTTACCATCCTCTACTGTTAACAGTGACCCATTTGTGGGTCGCAGACCAATTTTCATCGTCACAACTTGAGTAAAAATACAAATGTATGTTCCTACAAATAGGCTAATAGGCTACATATTTCAAAAGATTGAAAATCTTTTGAAATATATAATTTTATTTTTAGAAATAAAAAAAGTATACATTTTCATACAAACAATCAAATACATCTAAATCTAAGAAATTCCATTAATAAAATATAATTATAACGAAGTATTGAAAATAGCTGATCTACAAGCCTTCAACGCAGCGTTGTTAACTTGTAGATTTGCTATTTTCATTAGTTTGGGTCTTGGGCGAATGTCTACTTCTCTTATGGATCACGTGCTAAAAAGTTTGGGAAACACTGCTCTAGAGTCTAGACCAGTGGTTCTCAACCTTTTTACTCCAAGTACCACCATAATAACTGATAAAATAGAGGTGCGTAGACCTACAGTAACTCATCCTATTCCGCTATGCACAAGCAAATAATTTGATTATCGCATCAATAGGACTTCAAATTATTGGCTTAGGAATGCAACAAAAACGTCACCATGAATTATATTGGTGTGTAACCAATAGAATGTATGATTTAAAAAAAGTTAATTACTCCTTTAACTCCTGCATTTGTCACACAATGCCACAGACAGACAGACAGACAGAGACAGAAATTGAGAGCCTTTTTCAACCAAGTGCTTGGTCAGAACTACCTGAAGTAGAATATGAATATTTCACCCCACTTTTATCTTTTTTCTTCTTCTTTGGGAGACACCTATGAGTACCACCAGAGGGGGGCTACATGTACGTACCACAGGTTGAGAACCACTGCTCTAGCGTTAGCAAACTTGGCCTGAGTTGTAACTGTACTTGGACCACTTGTTTATGTCTACACCAAATCTATATGCCTAACATAACTGCAAGCTCACAACACGTTGCAAAGCGATAGAAAACATAGCGGCCGCTGCCGCGTGCGTTGTGTTCTATGGAAAAGTAGCGCCTGTTTATAATCTCTAGATTCAATTCGGTTTAAATGAAAAACCTGTACCCATATAGCTTTTCCCGTTAGAAACAAGGACAGTCCATCTGGGTATCCTGAATATCAGATCGTTAACAACCCTACAATGAACGGTCGATGCTGTAAATGCTATCTTTAATAGCATTTACAGGCTACCACAATTAGTTGCATAGCTTGCGTTGCGGCCGCTAACATGGCACTTCTAACCCACTAAATATTCGGCCATTATGTTCATGAAAACAAAAACAACACAACAATGTATTCAACCATTCGAGAGCATAAAGTTACTCATTTTTAGTACCTGAAAAGTGCAGATTGTTGAACACCAGAGCTCCCACTGCTAGTTTCTTCCTCTGCCTGCAGGCGAGACCAATCGACTCGAGTGAATCGTTCATTATGAAGACTCAACACGCAGATCACAGATTCACTGATTATTATTAGGCCTGGTCTAACCATAGAGGTAGCCATAAATTATAACTTCCAGTAGAGGGTGCTAATATGCGGAGGTTACGTCTCTCCTGGAGTTATAACGCAGAGTAAAATAGCTCTCGCTGGTTGAGCCTCCATGTCCCTAATCGCCTCAAAACATGTTTAAATCATGAAGTTGCTCACCTCATCGTCGAAACAGCTTTATATCTACCGATGAGCCCACTCGTTGGCATGTGTTAGTCCATATGTTTCTAATAAATTAATGTTTACTAAAACTTCTCTGAGACTCGCGTTTCCTCGTCGGAATGTTTCCGCATACAGAGCGCTTCAGAACTACAGAACGTTGGAATACTTCCGCATACAAAAACGTCATGTCCTAGTATGAGCAAATCGCAACGGCGATCAACGTCACGTGATATGTAGCCTCGCGTAGCCAGGCTTTTACTCATCTCGCGTGATATGTTCGGCCATTTTACCCAAGCAGTTCAAAAACAAGGAAAGCGATGAGACTCAAAGAAGTTTTAGTAAACATTAATTTATTAGAAACATATGGACTAACACATGCCAACGAGTGGGCTCATCGGTAGATATAAAGCTGTTTCGACGATGAGGTGAGCAACTTCATGATTTAAACATGTTTTGAGGCGATTAGGGACATGGAGGCTCAACCAGCGAGAGCTATTTTACTCTGCGTTATAACTCCAGGAGAGACGTAACCTCCGCATATTAGCACCCTCTACTGGAAGTTATAATTTATGGCTACCATAGAGGTATGGGTCTAACCTCGCCTCACCATGCAGGCTTTCTAGGCCTGGTCTTTTAAACGTTTTAACCTTTATAGGCGGTATTGCGTTATAAGGAAAAGTGCTTAGAAAATGAATTTCGTTCCCACGTCTGGGCACTACTCATTCAATGCATTTTTGCATAGACAATACCCCTGTGGACTTTGGGTTAAAAGTTCTCCGCACGAAACCTGCACGACTTTTGTCACCAGACAGAATTGTATATAAAAGTGGATAACAAAAAAACGAAAATCTTGTGCTGCTGTTTTTGCTTGTAAAATGTACTATATTGATTTTGGCAACAAAAAATCTTTCTCAAATGTCATAAATACATCTACTTAACATCTGAAACAAGTATTGGTGCCAAGTATTCTCATAAGTGAATTTAGATCGTGAAATATAGCAAATTTGTTGAAGAAAACGCCTCAAAGTACAGGATGTGATTGGCACCCAGCAAAATGAAACATACACATAATTAAATTTAGCTAAAAGCTTATGTCTCATACATAACACATCTCACAGGCTCAGCCAACTGTGTAATGAAAGGTACCTTGGCCAGAAATGGATGAAAATCAATCTTATGTATTTAAGTACCACAGAGTGTCCCAACATCTGTCATTTGTAGGCTACATCAAGACACCCCCAATCTAGTCTCGCGAGGCCAGACTGTTGCCTCCGCGTTTTGGGCAAATGCTCCTGGCATACAGTCTGGCAAACGGAAATAGAAACGATGAGTGCGAGATAAAGCGGATGTGACGCAACCGCTCCCTTGGTGCAGTAGCAATATGGTCTGGAAGCAGGCTAGCAATAACATGTCCTACTGGAAGCTTTATGTCTCCTTTCAATATTTCTGGGGGCGTTATTTTGTCTTTCTCTGGCGTTGTTGGTGTTACCTCCATGATGTTTTCAAACGTTTTCTTAAACTATACACCCATAACAAGAATAGGCCGCTCGAATGACTTTGTCTGAGCTATTGTGTTTCTGTTATGTTTCCAATGGGACTACCAGGGGACTACAGTTCAGTGCAGCACTGGCTACTTCCGATACTCGCCGTTCGGGAGCTGCCGCTCCAGACTCCATATAGCATTCGGAGATTGTGGAATTGTTGTCTGGCTACGCGAGACTACCCCCCAACCAAAACAAAAATGCATACAAATGTTGGCAGCATAAGTAAACGTAAGGCTGTGCTGTGACAAAATACAGCAAATGTAAAGCTTTTCCCTCCCACATGTATGTATTGCATAAGCAAATCTTGAAATAAAACAAGTATTTAGAGAATTTTACATGCTGACATGGTGCGTATATTACTCATCCCTATCACGTTCATCCAGGGGTCATCAATATGTCTGTACTACGGACAAAATGTGTCAGTGGCTGATTTTATATCTTATAATGTTCTTGTTTTTGATCATTAGATCCAATTACTGAATTCGAAGTCGACAGGTTTTCTTCAGAATATCTATGACATTGTGACATTTTGGCAAAGTAGGAGTCCAACCAGTACTAGTACGCCCTTAACTCTGAGATTGTACAAATGGAACCAAATGGTTCTCAGAGTTACGCACATGTTATGGTAATTCAGGGCTTGCTCTACTATGTGTTTCTGGTATATATTATTGTCCACTCATTTAGTAAGTCCGTGGCAAAAAAGATATTTCAACATAAATCTCCACCAAAAGCCAGCATGGTGATGAATGACCCTTGCTTAATCAGAGTCATCATCCCATAAAGCTTGTTTCTTTTGAAACATTCTCACAGTTCTGGCACTCCGTTTCCGACCTGTTCTGGCACTGAAATAAATCAGTACAAGACAGTCTTGCAGACATACTATACAGGTTTGCTTGTCTTCAACTATAGTGAACAACATGCAAAACACTTGAATGTGGAATCAGCACACTGTCCTGTAGATATGTTGAGAAAGGATGATTTGGTCACTGTAGATGAGTTCGTTTTCACTGCTGACATGGTGTGGGTTGGAGGGGTGGAGGTGGAGCATAGACTTGAGCTCTGCAGAGACAGGGCTGAGTGTAATGCCACCCAGACTGCTTGCTTCCTTGGCATCAGCATTATATGTCTGTTCCAGTAGCATGTTAAAAGAAACACTACTGTTGTGGCTGCCATCTGCTTGTCAGCCAACAAATACACCTGCCATCAGTGCTTCATGTACCTCTGAAGCTGTTTCCGGTAATTTCTTCATCTAAGGAAAATACAAAGGTAAAGATTGCTGCCCGTACTTGTAGTGGCCTACTAAAGTGAGGTAGGGTAGCATTCTTGCTGATTCACAGAGATGTCCTGTCCAGTCACCTTCCCGCTCGTAGTAGATAAACCTGACATCTCCAGGAAGTTTGCCCAGAGGACTGCAGTTGGTTGCCCATTGAATGATTCCTGAAAGGCAGCAGCTGATCTCCTAGGACTGCCATCTCTGGATGCCTCTTCATTTCTAACTTCTGCCAGTTATCTCTTTTTCAAACAGGACTTTGAGGGCATGTAAAGTTTGGTAGTATTATGTCTTTTCAACAAACATCTTCTTGACAGTTCCTTCTCGACAAAGACTTGCTGCAACAAGCAGATCATCTGCCCCTGCATCCCTGATAATCTTGCAAATAGCCTTCATTCAGTAGTTGTGAGCTTGGTGGAAGCCTCCCAGCAATAGGACTACATTGCCAAACTCATCTTGGTGCTGTCTGATCTCCAGTGATAATGGTGTACTTATGTAGTGAAGAGTCATTTCATCTCTTTTCTGAGGACAGAAGGATCAGTTGGCGATGCTGGGATGAGTGGAAGGTAGCCAATAATGCTAGCCTGTGGGTGAAAGTTTACACAGAATGCTGAAAAGCCAGGTAAACCAGCTTCTGCATCTGGAGGAGCATTCAGCAACTGTGATGTTGGAAGCTATTCTGCCTACAGTAGGTGCCACACAAGTAAAAGGTCTTCAGCCAAGCCATCTGATGAAGTCACTAGAATCTCCAACTTCCCAGTGCTCAGGAGACCTGGACTTCTGTCTGTCTTTGCTTGCTGACAAGAAACACTTGGGAGTAGGTGGTTCAGCAATGTGATGAATTAAAAATGTCATCTTTAAGATACATTTAGCTGTATGTACGTTTTCTCTGATTTTTCTCCGCAATCATCCCCACAACTCTTGATAGAGGTAAAACTGACCAAATGTGTTCATATTGCTTTTGTCATAACAGCCAGCTGTCACTCTAAAAGTCATAGTAAAGCTCTCGGGTGGCGGGTGGCGTCCATCTTGGAAATATGTAAATTAAGATCCAGACACACCCAATCATGAAGATAAGTATTCCATTGAGTTTCTCTTGCTGTGAAATCCAAATAGACACCAAGTTTACTTGTCATTATAACAAAATTACAGTCACTGACACTCACTTACATTGAAGCATTTCCTTCAACAAATTTGCTACATTACATGATCTAAATTTGCATATGAGTATACTAAGGCACCAATACTTGTTTCAGATGTTAGGTAGATATATTTATGACATTTGAGAAAGATTTTGTGTTGCCAAAATCAATATATCAAATTTTACAAGCAAAAACAGAAGCACAAGATTTTCGTTTTTTTGTTATTCCCATTAAATACATTTCTGGCTGGTGACAAAGATTGTGCAAGTGACACGCTGAGAACTTTTTGTTTCTTACTTACTATCAATAGATCTTTCTAATGAAGCAAAGTTTATGTAGTGCCCATGGGGCGGGAACGAAACCGAACGATACCAGCCACGCAATACAGCCTATTATGACAGGATTTATGTGCATTCATTTATTCTCACATAATTATAAAATAGACATATAATTTGAAATTAATTGTCTTTTGTCCCTGGACCAGTTTACCCAATAACCTGAAAATGATATTAACATGTAGTGAAAGGGATTCATTCAGGACTATTGATTTGCTCGGATTTCCGCAGTAGTGTTATTTGTCGATGTTGCGAGACCCAGGTGCATCAATGTCATGTTTTTTCATTCTAGTTCTAATTTATTTATAGTGACTCATTGGAATAGACTACGTGACAACCAGGAATAGTCTGGTAACCACGGGAGAGATGGGTGACAGCCGGAATGTAGACGGCACCCAGGAGCAGTATGGGTTGGCGCCCAAGCCTGTGTCTTCCGTGAAGAAGAGGCCCAAAACACCCACGTGGGCCCTTTAGGAGAGCCCAATGCTCCTGGATTAAATGTTTGGTAGGTCCTGGACCTGGTGAGACGTAGGAGGGGCCTGGACAGGAGGCAATCCACAGAGCCTAGTCCTTCCACGTGTGAAGCCAAATAATATCTATTTGGTCTTTAAATACAAATTACAAAAGTTTGAGAAATACTGATCTAAGTATCTATGATTTGTGTCAAGTGCTTAAAACAGTGAATCCTTAATAGCCTACTGTGTGTCAAACCTTACAACAATGAATATCATAAAATCATGAAAAGCTTACATTTACGAGCATCTTATGAGCATCATAAAACATCATTAGCACATAAAAGGCAAACACAAACCATAAAATGTATAGGTTACAGTTCAAATAATTTAATCACTCAAATCCTATTTACCGGGGTGGGGTCCCCCAGGGCTCTATACTAGATCCTGCATTATTTCACTCTTTCACTTTTAGATCGGATATTTTCAGAGGTTTTTGTGAGTATTTATCGGAGCATGCTGTATCAATATTGCATCCAGCATCCATTCTATATGGCTGAATAGATTTATGTTTATAGAATTGGATGAACATAATTAGTTTGTTTTTACAAACTGATTAAAAAAAAAATAAGTGGCATTTCTTCCTCAGCCTAGTGGGAACGCGTGTGCGATTTCATGATAATTGCACTTTGCGTTTGTGATTTGAGGAATTTTGTTCAAAACGGCTCAATCCTACAAACTTTGGATAAGCCAATCTTAGCCAATTGAGTTAGGGGTGATTACTACTGTATTTGGTGTGAATAAGTATTTTAGTATATTGTTAAATTGTCTCGTGTATGTTTGTGATGTATTGCCAATGTTCATCCTTTTAATAAAAAAATATTGAAACCAAAAAGCGGATTCACCTGAAATCGCTTTGTATGGATGACTTCTTAAAGGGTCCAAAAATCGGGCTGAAGAGTAGGGGGACACCGCTCCTTTGCTGCGGCCGCTCCTAGGCTTTGGAACTACCTGCTCTTCCATGTTGGTGCACTAACATTATGTTTTGTTGATGTTTTTGTTACACCATGTACAGCACATAGGCTCAATTTCTTTGTGGGGTTTGTGTCCCATGATGTGTTAGTAGTAGAGTAAATAGTTACATAAGTAGAGTGCAAAGAGAACTATTAGGCTATGTACATTAGTGCCTCAAACAAACCAAGTGTGTTTTGTATTTGGCACAAGATAAAAATATCTTGTGCCCATTGATTCCGGATGGGGACCCGAATTAATTTGGGTCCCCATCCGGAATCAATGGGGTACATTTATTGTAATCTAATTATTGTCTTAGGAATGCGACAAAAATATTATTCAACTCAAGTCCCCATGGCATGTAACCTGATCCCACCAGATGGTGGCAGCAATGCGTATACCTGCTTAAATAGAAAAAAAGTCATTTTGGGGGTGAAATACTCCTTTAAAGGGGCCCCACCATGCTTTTCAAAATATATAATTTATATAAATATTGGTCCATAATACGGTTTTATACAGGTTTTAGCCTAAACAACCACTCGAATAATGATATTTCATGTTCTGTCTGTCTCCAATTCCAAGCCGTTTCAGTTGCAATACCAAAATGCCCTTTGTTGGTAACGGGGCGCTGTCTTTGGGCTAAAATTGGAACGATACAGAGAATATTAGAGAACCATGATGACAACCATGTAGAGATCGCAATCTTCTCTGTATCGTTCCAATTTTAGTACCACTTTACCTCATGGTTCCACCTCATATATAAAGTCTCAATAGAATATAACCTCCCAAAAAGTACCGCCCCCTTCTCGAGGGGGCCCAATAGGAAATGAGCCTACTGCCTATACCTAGGCTGTGGGAAGATTTCAAAAGAGTACCGTTCAGACACACACATTCAGAAAATCACTTAAGTGTTGAAAAGAAAAGGCTGTGGCAAAATGGAAGGTCTTCCATTTATTTTATTTCAAAAGCAGTGACAGTATTTGCGTTAGATAGGGTTGAAGGCTGTTAAAATACTGTGTGTGTTTGTGTGCACAGTAGAGGTCTTCACGGGTCCAATTTGAACTACCCGAACCCAAAAGGACCCGGGGGAAATGGACCCGGACCCATATGGCCCCGTCTATCATTTGGAATTTGAGAACCGTTACCCGATCAGCCCCGAGACGTGATGGATCCGATCCGAACGGCCCCGCCTGTTATTAGAAAAATTGGATCCGATACCCGAGCAGAACGAGAGATCCGAGACCCGAACCTGTCGCCCCGAAATGAAAGAATGCCAACGTTATTATATTAAGAGTTGTATCAGACATATTTCTTACCTAACGTCGCCACGGTGCTGCTGTTGCTGTCAGCGGCGCTGTGCCTCTCGCCAAAAGATGATCTTTTCCCAGACCAGTAAGTCAATGCGGACAGTTTGTAAATACAAATAAATCCATGTTTTTATTCCTTCTTCTTTGGCTAGCCAATGCTAATGCTATCGTTTTCTGTCGCATGTGTTGTTCATTATATCTTTCTGCTTTGAGTGTCCATTTTGCTCTGCAGAGCATGACAACACGCAATGACAACTCCATTGTAAACCGTTAACCAAAACGTTACGTTAATATCTTTGATAATAATAACAATCCAACTAATACAGTCAGTGTTGTTGTGACTGAGTGAGTTATACTTCTCAGTTCTCACAACCAATGCAACAGATTACATGCTGCATCTTTAGTGCCATCGTGTGGCGTTATCTATTTGGTGCAGTTGTTGCGTTCGCTTTCACTTCAATCTCGGCCTGTCTCGGCTCCACTCGGGTAACAGGAGATACCCGGGGAACCGGGGCAGACCGCCCCGGCCCCGGCCCGCCCCGCGGTAAAAGCTCGAAAACGGCCCCGTTACCCGGCTCGGGGCGGTTCGGATCGCGGGTAATTCCGGATCTCGGGCAGGTCCGAAGACCTCTAGTGCACAGTCTGCATACACAATAATGTTGATTGATTGATTGAAGACTTTATTAGAAGTTTGCATAGGAAAAGTTAGTTTCATGAATCTTTATGGACTTCGGTAAGGCGCTCCACATTTTGGTGGTATAGCAGAAGAACGAGTTTGACCCTTTGTTGGTTTTGACTCTGGGTTGAAAGTGATCTGTGGCGCTGCCTCTGTTGTTGTAAGTATGGACATCCTTAACGTTTATAAAGTATTTTGACAGGTACTTGGGTATCATAGTGGTGTAGTGTATCATGTACACCAGGCACATTGCAAGTTGCTGTACTCTGTCATCTACTCTGAGCCATCCCACTCTTAACTGGTGAGTAGCGGTGAGGTGAGTCTGATAGGGATGTATGGTGATTAAGAGCAGTGCAAATAATTAATCACACAAACTGCAACTAACAGTTTTGAATTACCATATACAAGTCTTCATGTGCATCTTCAGATATTTTCAAGCTTGTGTGTTTTCAGAATTTTGAGATTGATTAAAGCTTTAGCTACAAACTGAAAGAGTAAAGGGCTTGTCCCCTGTATGGGTCTTCATGTGTGTTATCAGATTTGAAGATTGGCTAAAGCTTTTCCTACAAACTGAACAAGCAAAGGGCTTGTCCCCTGTGTGAGTCCTTAAGTGTGTTTTCACTTGTGAAGATTGGCTAAAGCTTTTTCTACAAACTGAACAAGCAAAGGGCTTGTCCCCTGTATGTGTATTCATGTGTGTTTTCAGATATCCAGGACATGTAAAACTTTTGTTACAAACTGAACAAGCAAAGGGCTTGTCCCCTGTGTGAGACCTCATGTGTATTTTCAAATGTTCAGATTGGTTAAAGCTTTTTCTACACACTAAACAAGCAAAGGGTTTGTCCCCTGTATGAATCCTCATGTGTATTTTCAGATTTCCAGATGCGGTAAAGCTTTTGTTACAAACTGAACAAACAAAGGGCTTGTCCCCTGTATGCGTCCTCATGTGTCTTTTCAGATATACAGGACATTTAAAGCTTTTGTTACAAACTGAACAAGCGTAGGGCCTGTCCTCTGTATGTGTCCTCATGTGTGATTTCAGATGTTGAGCATGGTAAAAGCGTTTTCTACACACTGAACAAGCAAAGGGCTTGTCCCCTGTATGAATCCTCATGTGCATTTTCAGAGTTTCAGATGCGGTAAAGTTTTTGTTACAAACTGAACAAGCGAAGGGCTTGTCCACTGTATGTGTCCTCATGTGTCTTTTCAAAGACTGAGAGGTGCTAAAGCATTTTCTACAATCTAAACAAGCGTAGGGCTTGTCCCCTGTATGTGTCATCATGTGTCTTTTCAAATTCTTAGAGTCGCTAAAGCATTTTCTACAAACTGAACAAGCATAGGGTTTGTCCCCTGTATGAGCCCTCATGTGTATTTTCAGAGTTCCAGATGCGGTAAAGCTTTTGTTACAAACTGAACAAACAAAGGGCTTGTCCCCTGTATGTGTCCTCATGTGTCTTTTCAAAGTCTGAGAGTCGCTAAAGCATTTTCTACAAACTGAACAAGCATAGGGTTTGTCCCCTGTATGAGCCCTCATGTGTATTTTCAGAGTTCCAGATGCGGTAAAGCTTTTGTTACAAACTGAACAAGCGAAGGTCTTGTCCCCTGTATGTGTCCTCATGTGTCTTTTCAAAGTCTGAGAGTCACTAAAGCATTTTCTACAAACTGAACAAGCAAAGGGCTTGTCCCCTGTATGTGTCATCATGTGTGCTTTCAGATTCCCAGAGTCGTTAAAGCTTTTGCCACATTCTTTACAACAAAAGCTTTTCTTCCCTTTTTGACTCCTCGTGGACAGTGTTTGCTTTGATGATTTCATGTTCTGCGAAAACTTGGTTCTCAAAAACAACCTTTGTCCTTTCACACGTTGTGACTTGTGTGATTTCAGTCCGTTTAAAACAGACTGATCATCACTGGGCTCCCACTCATCACTGTCTTCAGTAGCAGAACACTGTGAAGCCCAGTCATCACTGTCCTCTGTAATATCCGATTCAGAACGGTGCGATGAGAGTTGTTGCTCATCAATAGTTGGTTGTGAATCTGATGTTCCACAGTTCTCTACATTAGCTTGTGTTTTCACGTGTCCTGTTGAGGTACTGGCTAGAGGCTCGGACTCTCCGTTTTCATCATCACCTTCCCTTTTCACTTCTAGTAATGTCAACGATGACCCTGCAGCCACCTCTGGTCTTTGAAGTAACTCCTCCTCCTGTTCCTCTTTAATCTGTGGAGCTTCTAGTTTCACCTGGACCAGACTGGGGCTACCCTCCTCCTGGTGTTCCTCTTTAATCTGTGGATCTTCTAGTTTCACCTGGACAAGACTGATGATCCTCTCCTCTTCCTCTTTAATCTGTGGAGGTTCTAGTTTCACCTGGACCCGACTGGAGCTACTCTCCTCCTGGTCTTCCTCTTTAATCTGTGGAGGTTCTAGTTTCACCTGGACCAGACTGGGGCTGTTCAGATGCTGTTCAGATGAAACCTCTTTACACACAGGAAGGTCTAGGAGGAGGAGAGAAGAGGGAGAACGTCAGGAGAGAGCAACTCAACAGCCCAAGTTCCAGTAGCTTAAAGTGTAAGCAGTGTACCTTGCTAAACTGATGACAAATGCGTCTCTAACACCCCCTAAATATTTTAAACATATAGTTTGTATAATATTTATTTGAAAAAGCAGTTATATTTGAGGTTTATCAACTAAAGTCTACTGCGGACATTTGGGTAAATATATATATTTTTTAATAATAATAATAAACTATACAAGGAATGCAGCTCAATGTGCTTTACAGTGCAACATGCCATTGTATAATATCACATAGCACAATGTAAGACAGTTTTTAAGTTCCATAACTTTTCGACAGAGGAAAATCTGTGGTGAGTCCATGATAAATTATGTAACCTTTTTAACGATTACAATTACATCCAATCTGTATAGTACGATATAATTAATACATCTGGGGTGGTTGTGTTTAGACCCCCTGCTCTTCTATTTAGATGACAAGTGATACTGCCTGAAGGTCAAACTTCAATTTCTCCAGAGAGCAAGATGGCAGGCTGTATTAACTCAAAGGAAAAGATTTCAGCAGATGTGCAGGAGAGCGGTTTGAATCCAAGGTAAAACAGATTATGTTACGGGAAGCTTTAAGTTATGTTGATAAATATACTTAATAAGGATGTTTAACTACCTGTAAATAAAAAAAAAACAGTTCATACCTATCCTGTACAACTTTACTACGGGTTGCAGCGTTGCATCCAACAGTCCATGTCCTTGGTCCATCTCTTGCCGTTTCTCTGACCGTTCTAAATATCTTTTGGAGGCCATCTCTCTTGATGGAGTAGATCTCCTCCTGTGGTGATCTGTGGAAATCACCAATAGAAAGAAAACATGTTTAGTTATCACTCTGCAACCTTACATACCAGAGAACATCACTGAAGCAGTCATGCCTGATTTACAGTAGTTGTGCATTTATGTTTAACACTGATAATAGCAGATTTACAAGCTTACAACGCAGCACGCTGCAAAGCATTGTTGCGTTTGTAGATCAGCTATTTTATGCACAATTTTGATGACTGTCCTCACAAGCATAAGTGTGTGTACTCCAGGGGGCAGCAGAGCTTAGGTGCTGACTCAGAGCAGCTTAGTCCATATGGTCCTCAGGGACGTGCCCTGTCTATCAGCATTGCACATCTGAGTCAGCATGCATGGGATGTAAAACCTGTGTAAAGCCCCCTACACCCCAAGAGAAGTGAAACAAATTATCTTTCAATTTATTGTACTCTCTGTGCAAATCAACTTGTTTAAATTTCTGATTTGCTTACCCTTTACTTTCTCCTTTTAAATATTTATCCCACGATTTTGTAACCCATTTTTCATCCGTTGTCAATTATCTAACATATTATATATACCTAGGCGCTACACTCCCCCCTGCCAAACTGGGGAGACAACGGATTGACCTCATGCTTCCTTCTATGCATGAGGAGTCCAAGTTGCTTCTTTCCACCAGACAGGGGGGAGTTTACCCGGTTGGACGTAGCACGTGGAAGGAACACATTATTCCAACCAGTTCCTTTCCCTTCCACCAGGCGCCCCAACTGACCAGCAGGAGGCATTATAGAGACCAGGATTACTGTATGTTTTATTGAGGGTACCTACCCTGGAGGATATGGGGCGAACATGCAAACTCCACACAGAAAAGCCCTTTTGCCAACCCCACCTATGGTATGGGCACTTATGACGCGGAGGAGGGGCGCGCACAGCGTCCCCGGAAGGCATCGAACCCAGGACCTTCTAGCTGTGAGGCATCAGCACTACCGACTGCGCCACTGTGCATTTTAAAGCAGCTTTTTTCTGTCCTCAGTTTTTTAAAGTGGATGGGTAGCCAATCAGCGCACAGCATGCTCCGAGTAGGTGGGGATTAGCTCATTCAGCTAAAAACTTAACTCGCAGCAGACGGAGATGGAGAAATAGATAATCAATGACATATCTTACAAGTTCAAACAGCTCATAATAGGCTACATACTAGAATACAGGTTGTTTACCACAGTGACCCATTTGTGGGTCGCAGGCCAATTTTTATCAGTCACAACTAAAGTAAAACAAATGCATGTTCCTACAAAAATATAATAGGCTACATATTTCAAAAGATTGAAAATCTTTTGCAATATATAATTTTATTTTTAGAAATAAAAAATGTTATCCATTTTCATACAAACATTCAAATACATCCAAATCTAAGAAATTCCATTAATAAAATATAATTATAACAACGTATTGAAAATAGCTGATCTACAAGCCTTCAACGCAGCGTTGTTAGCTTGTAGATTTGCTATTTTCATTAGTTTGGGTCCCGGGCGAATGTCTAACTTCTCTTTTGGATCACGTGCTAAAAGGTTTGGGAAACACTGCTCTAGAGTCTAGACCAGTGGTTCTCAACCTTTTTACTCCAAGAAGTACCACCATAATAACTGATAAAATACAGGTGCGTAGACCTACAGTATCCCATCCTATTCCGCTATGCACAAGCCAATAATTTGATTATCGCGTCAATAGAACTTCAAATTATTGGCTTAGGAATGCAACAAAAACGTCACCACGAATTATATTGATGTGTAACCAATAGAATGTATGATTTAAAAAAAAGTTAATTACTCCTTTAACTCCTGCATTTGATTTGTCACAATGCCACAGACAGACAAGACACTGAGCCAGAAATTTAGAGCCTTTTTCAACCAAGTGCTTGGTCAGAACTACCTGAAGTAGAATAGCCTATGAATATTTCACCCCACTTTTATCTTTTTTTCTTCTTCTTTAGGAGACACCTATGAGTACCACCAGAGGGGGGCTACATGTACGTACCGTTGAGAACCACTGCTCTAGCGTTAGCAAACTTGGCCTGAGTTGTAACTGTACTTAACTTGGACCACTTGTTTATGTCTACACCAAATCTATATGCCTAACATAACTGATCTACAAGCTCACAACACAACCTTAGGCCCATGGGAGTGTCGCCACTCCGACAATAAGAAGTCAATTTCGGAGTGGCGACATATCGGAATGGAGAGAGCCTCCCGTTGCGAAGCGATAGAAAACATAGCGGCCGCCGCCGCGTGCGTTGTGTTCTATGGAAAAGTAGCGCCTGTTTATATTCAATTCGGTTTAAATGAAAAACCTGTAGGAAAAGAGGTGATCCAGTCGTGGATCCAGTCGGACAGTAAAAACTTTTCGAAAACAATAACGGCAGCGGCTCAAACTCAGCGCCGAGGGAGGTCCGGTGATTTTCGTTCACCCGGGATCATGGGCTTTCCTACCTGGCTGTCTGTAGGCCTACAGCGCATCACCCAACCAAGGCCGCGCAGGGTCGAGGGGGGTGGTGGAACTTTTCAATCGGGACTTTCCATTCTACACAACGGCAGTAGGTGAGACAAGGACATTGTTGCGAGAAGATTACAGAAGCGACATATACGAAGAGGTCAATTCTTTTTTCAATATCATGTAATAATAATCAGTTAAATGTATGTATGTATTTTATGTTTTTGTTGATATTGAGCTAACCAAATGAACATGGGGACCATTAATCGGAGTCCCTATACTAGATCTTCAAGGTATATTTGCCACGAAATGTTGTGATTATTTTCTATTTTGCGGCCTAAATTCTGCGTTTCCTGGAAGAGATATTACAGGGCGGCACCGGATTTAACGTAGAGTTTGGGTAAAGCTGGTCATAGTTTCTTGTCTTGTATTGGTGCGGTTTTATTACTTTTTTATTATGTGTGAATGATTCTGGGAATGGCCTGCGTTTAAAGGGACCAGGCATTACTCAGAGTATGTTCGGTTCATTATTATGCTATTGACCCAGCGGTCTCAAATTCCGTTGGTATGGGGTTGTACACTGTTATTTCTCAACTTTGAAGCACAGTGTTTTTTAAGTAAAAATGAATTTGATCTAATATTTCCTAAATTCTCAGTAGTGAAAACATGTCAAAGAAGTGTTAGAGTTCATTATTTGGCATTCATTCGATTTAGGAAAGCCAATATGCTATTATCAACAATTGTATTTGTTTATATGTGTGTTTGTATTAGCCATTACTCATGCTTTAGGTCATTCCAATATAGAATTGCGATATTGCAGTGTTGACACACTGATTGATAATAAATGATTGACGTAATGTAAATGATGGATGGGAACAAAGTTTCATTCCAATATATTATAGTGATATTGCGGTGTTGATGCAGAAATACATTTTTCTTTTAGATTTTGGTATTAGACCTGAAGTTTAAGAGAGAGGGACATTCTGTCCACTGATTGGAAATAAATGGATGATGCGATGTAAAAGCTATTATCATTGTTAACCACCATTTCTAGATTATGTACGGGTTATAATTGTGACTACATTAACTCTTTTACTGCCACAGAATTGAACAAAAAGCTCAATCCACTGCCAGCTAAATTGAGAATTGTCGCTCATCTTTGAAGGCCTACTGGAGAAATTTGGTTTCGACTATAAAGACAACAATTATATGGCAACGTAGAATAGAATGTCTACTTTGCAACAGAAAAAGATTTCGAGTTTTTATCTTGTTCTGTTCATTAGCTAGAAGCTGCAGAATGTGGCCTAAAAACAGCTCTTTGAGAACATAAAGCTGAGAAAAATGCATTTTTGTGAAGAATACATTTTCAGGCAGAAATCTCTCTTTAGCCTTTTATTGTTGGCTTCAGTAACATCACACCTATGATCAGTGGTTGTTTACAAACAAATTCAAAAAAATAAAAACAAGAAAAAGTGTCTTTTTACACACTTTTAGTGTGTAAGAGAAGTAAGAGCAGTAGTAAGAGCAGTGCAGAACATTGACACAGTGACATGAGCTTCAGCCTGAATCCTGCTTCAGCTTTCAGGGTTCTCTTTATCTCACTGTGACACTACATGTCTACAGAGTGTATATGTGTGTGTGCGTGCGTGCGTGCGTGTGTGTCATTCAGCCTGCACAGGGCCTGGGGCTCCATTCTGTTTCACTCCAGCCAGGCTCCTCCGGAAGGGCTCCACCGGGTCTGCTGAACTCGTACACGAGCCCATGGTCGATCTGTAAATTATACAAATACATAATTACTATAAAATACATGAAAAATAGTACACCTTCAAGCTCACAACGCGTCACAGCAGAATGCGTGGAGGTTGGGGGCCTACTATTTTCATCAAAAGGCCGTTTTAGAAATGTCAACCCCTGCCTCTCTAACATTCTATGCACTTCCTGCTTACCACACAAATAAATATATATATATATATATATATATATATATATATATATATATATATATATATATATATAGTAATTATGTCAAAACAGCATTCATGGTCTGGAGAGGGCACTTTTTACAGATGGATAAAAGGGCAGGGGCTCAAGCCCCCTTTGATGTCTATGTGAGCATGTGCATGGTGCTAAGTCTGATTTACAGAAAAAAGTTTGTTTTTTCTTTACCTATCCTTGTCCTTGGACGACCACGATGTGGAAATGAAGAAGTAGGCTCATCATCATCGTCGACTCATCATCTAAAATCATAGCCAGGAAAATATCAAATAGTTTATATCTAAACAAATCAATTTACAATTTTGACATTTAGCAAATGACTTACAATAAGTTCATATATAACATAAAATGCAGTTATAGTAAATAGTTACCATGCATTTACTGTCACAGTGAAATTCCCTTTATACCCTGTATACCTATATAAAATGTCACAATGCAACATAGCTCTGTTTACACAAAGCTGTACTCCCTCCAACTATGTTCCCCATTTTCAACAGTTTTTATTTGTAACACTTGCTTTGGCAATGTAAACGTATGTTTTCTCATGCCAATAAAGCTCCTTTGAATTGAACTGAAAAGCTACATCATCAGCTACTGATGATGATGATGATGATGATGATGACGATAAAAAGAAACCTCTCCCTCTCTCTCACACGCATCGTACGCACGCACACACAAACTACACGCGGTACGTGCACGCGCGTGATAGGAACTCCACGTGTGTCCTGAGTAGCGACAAAAACAAACCAAGCACGTGGATCCTAACTGCTTGGATCAAGTTACTGATCCGGTCCGGATACGGAAACATTTCTTGCATGTATGTGTACGTGTAAATAGCCGGATGCAGTAGGCGGGCTCTAGACCGGATCCCAATGTCGGAGTGGCAACACGTCGCAATGGAAAACCGTTACCCTGACCATCCCCCCATCCCAGGCTTCCAGTTCCACACGGATGCTCTGTTATCACACAGTATACAACTATATACAGTATACAACTATACAATACATACATGCACTGGATTGGAAGTCTTACTTTGGACAGTAGAATCGTGGCCTCTGTTCTCCGAGGGGTCTCTACGCGGAAGCCATTCTTCATTGGCCAAATCGCCCAGTTCGTCCGTCTTTTCGCGGCGGTACATGGGTCTCTGCTGCTGCGGCGATGTGAGCCCCCGGGCGGGGGGATCCATCCTACACGGGGGTCGAGCTCCGTCGGGATCGGTTTCCACAATATCACGAGGCTCTTGATCCATTTTTGGACCCCGGTTCTTCGCGACTGGCACCATCTTCTTTTTATCTTCAATAACAATGGCTACAGTGATCTTTTTCTCTTCTTCATCATCATTATCATCATCATCATCATCATCATCACGACCACCACCACCATGGGCGCTGGTCCTGGGTCACCAACACGGGTAGGTTGTGTAATCCTAATTCTAACAAAGTTTATTTCTATCGGTCAGGGGGGGTTGGGTCGCACTTCGGCGGAATGATACCAGCAAGTTGAGGCTGAGTTGGCCTAATACATCTCAATATTCTAGTACTGCTAAATACTACTACCTACTACAATTACTATACTACTAATACTATAAAACAACTGATTTCCGACAAAATGATCGCTTTTACCAACGTTTCTCTCTCTCTTTCTCTACTAACAGCCCGATGCATAAAACAATATAGTCCCTCAAGGCTGCTAGCAGCTAGCAGTGGCGTCAGTTCAGAACAAGCTAAGGTATGGCAACATGACTGGTGTCTGGTGAAGACACCAGTCATGTTGCCATACCTTAGCAACAGGCACGATGAAAAGTACATTTTTATTATTTCCCCCTGTCAAGGTATGGCAGCTGCATACCCCTGCCATACCCAATTGACGCCCCTGGCAGCTAGGCAGGCGCAGAGTCGCTCTGGGCAGGCGGAGCCAGGACAGTCTGTTTACTTTTTTTTTTTATGAACGGTTTCCGGCTGTCCTCAAAACGACACCGACGACTAATTATGCATTCAAAAGTTGCGCAAGGACGTCTTTTATCATAATCCATAAAAAACATCAAACGAACGAACGCCCGTATTGGCACAGAGGTCTCTGGAGGATTGGGGCGAACAGGAACGTTCAAAGCAGTATAAGAGTTAAGAGGGATATTTCAGTGAGAAAACAAAGATCCGTCACGCTGAATGAAATTACATTGATGTATGAACCTGGAACCACACGTATGTAATCTTGAATCTGTATACTATGTCGAACTGTATTTTTCTTCCTTTTATGTTTGTGTTCCACTTAGTTACATGAATATGGTTTCACTTTTGTATTGTGAATATCACAGGTGTCTGTGATATTAGGGAGGAATGTCGTATCCGATATGAAACCATATCCACCAACTATTACCATGAAGTGAATTATTGTGTACTGTCTACAAGCTCATCAAATGTTGGTTTACAGTCAAAAGTGGAGTTGATGTGGCAGTGCCTGACTGTATGCCTGCCTGTCTGTCTCAGTTATTCAAGCGTCAGGGTGTAACCATCATTTACATTCCCTTTGTTAATCTAAGAGCTGGGGGCCAGTAGCCCACGGAGGTGTTGGTCACCTGTTGTTTAAGACCATTTGGTTATGCTAAATCTAGTCTCAAGGGAGATGCCAACCGAATTAACATGTCTGGAAGTATGGGCCAATAGCTGTCTCGGTTAACTCCGAAAGGGTTTAAAACTTGAGCAAAATGTTGTGTGGAGTGTCTTCTCCGCCGGAAAGCCGGAGGGCTGCCACTCAGCTCTGTGCTGCGGCTCTCTGCATCTCCTAAAATAAACCTGGAATCATCTCAGAACCATCTTTGCCTGTCTGTGTTAGTGATGGGCAATCCCGTTCATTTCAGTGATCGGATCATTTCGTTCACGTTCACGGTAAAGATCCGTTCAAAAGATTCGTTCAAATGATTCGTTCATAGCGTGATTGTCCCGTGAAAAACACAATCGCGGGAGCGTTTTTATTACATCGCTTACAGCCCGCCGTCGCGTCCTGTCTGCCGGCCGGGGCTTTTAGGGGGAGGGGCGGGGGTGTGAACGAAAGTGTGAACGACCCATTTCAGGGATTTGAACGAATCGTTCACGAGTCATGCTAATGATTCGAATCTTATGAACGAATCACTCATGAACGACACATCACTAGTCTGTGTTCCTGATTGCCTGCTACTCTGTTTCTTAAATCTCCTCTCCGAGCAACAAGGTTAAGAAATAGGCTAACTCAGAGACTCTAAGATACGTCACCTGTTAGAAACAAGGACAGTCCAGCTGGGTATCCTGAATATCAGATCGTTAGCAACCCTACAATGAGCGGTTGGTTACAACTTCGATGCTATAAATGCTATCTTTAATAGCATTTACAGCCTACCACAATAGTTGCATAGCTTGCGTTGCGGCCGCTAACATGGCACTTCTAACCCACTAAATATTCGGCCATTACCCATTATGTTCATCAAAACAACACAACAATGTATTCAACCATTCGAGAGCATAAAGATACTCATTTTTAGTACCTGAAAAGTGCAGATTGTTGAACACCAGCTCCTACTGCTAGTTTCTTCCTCTACAGGCGAGACCAATCGAGTGAATCGACGATTATGAAGACTCAACACGCAGATCACAGATTCACTGATTATTATTAGGCCTGGTCTTTTAAACGTTTTAACCATTATGATAGGATTTATGTGCATCATTTATTCTCACATAATTATAAAATAGACGTATAATTTAAAATAAATTATCTTTTGTTGTCCCTGGACCAGTTTACCCAATAGCCTAACCTGAAAATGATATGAAAATGTATGTGAAAGGGATTCATTCAGGACTATTGATTTGCTCGGATTTCCGCAGTAGTTGTATTTAATTGTCGATGTTGCGAAACATGATGACACGTCCCAGGTCCCTGGGACACGTCCCAGGTCTTTTCATTCTAGTTCTATTTATAGTGACTCAATGGAATAGACTACGTGACAACCAGGAATAGTCTGGTGACCACCGGAGAGATGGGTGACAGCCGGAATGTAGACGGCACACAGGAGCAGTATGGGTTGGCGCCCCCAGCCTGTGTCTTCCGTGAAGAAGAGGCCCAAAAAACCCACGTGGGCCCTTTAGGAGAGCCAGTCAGGAACCCAATGCTCCTGGATTAAATGTTTGGTAGGTCCTGGACCTGGTGAGACGTAGGAGGGGCCTGGACAGGAGGCAATCCACAGAGCCTAGTCCTTCCACGCGTGAAGCCAAATAATATCTATTTGGGGGTCCTTAAATACAAATTACAAAACCACTGATCTAAGTATCTATGATTTGTGTCAAGTGCTTAAAACAGAGAATTAATAGGATAATAGCCTACTGTGTGTCAAACCTTACAACAATGAATATCATACAATCATGAAAAGCTTACATTTTCTAGCATCATAAAACATCATTAGCCCATAAAAGGCAAACACAAACCCTAAATATATAAGTTACAGTTCAAATAATTTAATCACTCAAATCCTATTTACCAGGGTGGGGTCCCCCAGGGCTCTATACTAGATCCTCCATTATTTCACTCTTTCACTTTTAGATCGGCTATTTTTTGTGAGTATTTATTGGAGCATGCTGTATCAATATTGCATCCAGCATCCATTCTATATGGCTGAATAGATTTATGTTTATAGAATTGGAGGAACATGGTTAGTTTGTTTTTACAAAATTGCAATACATGTATTTTAAAACATACTGAATGGAATGTGACAAAAATGTTTTTAATAAATGTATTATTTTTGAAAGGATGGATATTTTCTGCTTCCTCTTTCCCCAGTTATACTAAACCCATCAAATCAAATAAAACGGAGAACCTGAGTAAATGAAAGGACCCCTAAATTGATATACAGGTTTTTTGGACACAAACCTCTAAAAGCAAAGATTTGATTTTAACATAAATGTTTGCTTGGAAAATATGTATAGGCCTAGGCCTGTAGAAGTTTTATTCATTAGCTTTTAATCACAATTAAGTTTATGTCTTGATCTACAGTATTTGTTGGATGAGACGTGACTGTTGTTATTGTTGCACTTATATTGTTTTTGATGTTTTTACAATTACAATTGAAATGAAGGCATAGCAGACATTCTTATAAACAACAACTTAAAAGTGTGAGATCAGAGTAGGATGAGGGACTACCATAGTCAACACACAACAACGTAGAGTAAATAGTTGCATAGAGTGCAAAAACTATTATGCAAAGTAATGCCTCAAACAAACTGAGTAAATATCAAGCACTAGCAGCAAGCAGCACTCAAAGCAGTATTAATGCATCGGAAACACACAATAGAATTAGATAAAAAGATGTGGCAAACAGAAAGGTATTCCCTTTATTTATCAAAAGCAGTAACAGAGGTATGACACTTAAGTAGCAATGGCTGTTATGGACAAGTACATGTCTTTTCCTCTGTATGATTCTTCATGTGATCTTTCAGATGTCCAGGTTGGTCAAAGCCTTTGCTACAAACGGAACAAGCAAAGGTCTTGTCCCCTGTATGTGACATCATGTGTCTTTTCAGATGATGAGCATGGTTAAAGCGTTTTCTACACACTGAACAAGCAAAGGGCTTGTCCCCTGTATGAATCCTCATGTGTATTTCCAGAGTTCCAGATGCGGTAAAGCTTTTGTTACAAACTGAACAAGCGAAGGTCTTGTCCTCTGTATGTGTCCTCATGTGTTTTTGCAGATGTGCATTTTGGATAAAGCCTTTGCTACACACTGAACAAGCAAAAGGCTTGTCCCCTGTATGAATCCGCATGTGTGTTTTCAGAGTTTGAGATTGATTAAAGCTTTTTCTACAAATTGAACAAGCAAAGGGCTTGTCCCCTGTATGCGTCCTCATGTGTGTTTCCAGATGGTCAGATCGGTTAAAGCTTTTTTTACAAACTGAACAAGCAAAGGGTTTCTCCCCTTTATGGGTCTTTAAGTGTCTTTTCAGAGTTGCTGATTGATTAAATCTTTTGTTACAAACTGAACAAGCAAAGGGCTTGTCCCCTGTATGTGTCCTCATGTGCGTTTTCAGCATTGAACTATGACTAAAGCTTTTTCTACAAACTGAACAAGCAAATGGCTTTTTCTCTGTATGAGTCTTCATGTGACTTTTCAGATTTTTAGAATGATTAAAGCTTTTGCCACACTCTTTACAACAAAAGCCTTTCTTCCCTGTTTGACTCCTCGTGGACAGTGTTTGCTCTGATGATTTCATGTTCTGGGAAAACTTGGTTCTCAAAAACAACCCTTGTCCTTTCACACGTTGTGACTTGTGTGATTTCAGTCCGTTTAAAACAGACTGATCATCACTGGGCTCCCACTCATCACCGTTTTCAGTAGCAGATTCAGAACACTGTGAAGCCCAGTCTTCACTGTCCTCTGTAATGTCCGATTCAGAACAGTGTGATGAGAGTTGTTGATCATCAATAGTTGGTTGAGAATCTGATGTTCCACAGTGCTGGACATCAGCTTGTGTATTCGTGTGTCCTGTTGAGGTACTGGCTAGAGGCTCTGACTCTCTGTTTTCATCATCACCTTCCTTTTTCACTGCTAGTAATGTCAACGATGACCCTGCAGCCCCCTCTGGTCTTTGAAGCAACTCCTCCTCCTGTTCCTCTTTAATCTGTGGAGCTTCTAGTTTCACCTGGACCAGACTGATGATCCTCTCCTGCTGTTCCTCTTTGATCTGTGGAGCTTCTAGTTTCACCTGGACTCGACTGGAGCTACTCTCCTCCTTGTGTTCCTCTCTAATCAGTGGAGGTTCTAGTTTCACCTGGACCAGACTGATGATCCTCTCCTGCTGTTCAGATGAAACCTCTTTACACACAGGAAGGTCTAGAAGGAGGAGGGAAGAGGGAGAACGTCAGGAGAGAGCAACTCAACAGCCCAATTCCAGTAGCTTAAAGTGTAAGCACCATGCAGTGTACCTTGCAAAACTTTTGACACGTCTCTTAAACACCCCCTAAATATTTCTTCGCCACCGTTGCCCCTATCCATACCAAGCTTTGCACACACTCCTTGGCTGCCAAACCACAACCTCCACCCCTCATTTCTCACATCGCCCTCTTCTAGCGCCACCATGAGGCCGATTCTTGCAAAAACACATTTTGGACACTGCTCCTACAGATTTTGCCCTAAAATCATGCAAAGCAGTACACAGTATGTCTAGAGTCCTGTCATCAACATGAATCTGTCCCATTTAGCGGCACCATCAGGCAGATTTTTTCTAACACATTTTTGGACACTGCTCCTACAGATTTTGCCCTAAAATCACGCAAAGCGGTACACAGTATGTGTACACTCATGTCATCAACATGGATCTGTCCCATTTAGTGCCACTATCAGGCCGATTATTTCAAACACATTTTTGGACACTGCTGACCTGACGTTCGCTTATCTCCCGATTAGGGAGTCTTACTGGTACACATATTTATTTATATACCACCTTTCATGACAAGGAATGCAGCTCAATGTGCTTTACAGTGCAAATGTCATTTTATAATATAATGACATAGCATAGTTTAAGTTCCATACATTTGCGAAAATCTGTGGTGAGAGTCCATGATGCATTATGTAACCTTTTTAACGATTACAATTACATCCAATCTGTATAGTATGTTAATACGATCTATAACTAATACATCTGGGGTGGTTGTGTTTGGTCTCCCTGCTCTTCTATTTAGATGACTGGCCGACAAGTGATACTGCCTGAAGGTTTTCAGTTCAATTTCTCCGCAGAGCAAGATGGCAGGCTGTATTAGCTCAAAAGAAAAGATTTCAGCAGTTGTGATGAACATAATTCATAAGGAGCATATGTTTCACTACCTGTAAATAAAAAACAGTTCATACCTATCCTGTACAACCTTACTACGGGTTGCAGCATTCCATCAAACAGTCTATGTCCTTGGTCCATCTCTTGCCGTTTCTCTGACCGCTCTAGATATCTTTTGGAGGCCATCTCTCTTGATGGAGTAGATCTCCTCCTGTGGTGATCTGTGGAAATCACCAATAGAAAGAAAACATGTTTAGTTATCACTCTGCAACCTTACATACCACAGAGAACATCACTGAAGCAGTCATGCCTGATTTATAACATTATCTTTAACACCAACAATAGCAGATTTGCAAGCTTACAACGCAGAACGCTGCAAAGCATTGTGAGTTTATTTTACAAGTATAGTGTGTGTGTACTCCAGGGGGCGGGCAGCAGAGCATAGGTGCTGACTCAGAGCAGCTTAGTCCATATGGTCCCATCAGCATTGCACATCTGCGTACATAATCCTGGGCGCTACACTCCCTCTGCCAACCTGGGGAGACAACGGACTGACCTCATGCTTCCTTCTATGCATGAGGAGTCCAGGTTGCTTCTTTTCACCCGAAAGTGGGAGTTTCCCCGGTTGGACATAGCACATGGACGGAACACGTTATTCCAACAAGTTCCTTTCCCCTCCATCAGGCACCCCCAGTTGGCCAGGGCAAGGCAGTATAGAAACCAGGATTACGGCATGTTTTTTGTGAGGGTACCTACCCTCAAAGACATGGGGAGAACATGCAAACTCCACACAGAAAGGCCCTTTTGCCAACCCCACATAGGGTACATCCACAATATTCATGGTACTTAGGTTACCCTGTTACTCTGTACAAAGACTTGCTACAGTATCTATGCAGACTAGTGCTTGCTCTGCCATCATATAGTTAATATTAAAGCCTTCCGCGGTGGACCCTGTCTAGACCTGAACCGGTCTAGACAGGGTGAAGGACTTCACCGTGGGCCGTGACTATGATGGCCTGCACTTATTTTCTGACTTGAGGTGGAGAGCCTTCCACCTCAAATTTGCGGTGGATAGGTCTCCACCGTACACTGATACGGGCTTTACACTCCCCTTCCCTCAACGACCACACATGAAGCTAGATAGCATTTTTAGGTTTTACAAGTTTTTTACTGATTAGGTGCGTGGTCTACCTATGTTATTATTCTTTTTTTCTAGATTGATATTCCTATGCATTTGTTGTATTGTTGTTGATGTACTGACATATTATCTTGTTTATTATATTGATGTATTACCAGCTTATTGTAAATTGGTTTGGATTAAAAGCGTCTGCTAAATGCCTAAACTGTAAACTGTAGCCTACCGTGTAATTTATGTTGAGAGACCAGTTTAACTCGAGACAGTGTCAGTCGTCGTCCTAGTAACACGCTAAGGAGACAGTGCCACCGCTCAAAAATATGGACCCACTGCACTGGGAAAGATGGATAACCACGCCCCGGACATGATTATGCCTACCGTAGGAGACGGTGTCCCATAAATTAGAAGGCGCGGCTTGTGATTGGCTGGAGAGGAGGTCTGGAGCGCTCAGCTGTGGTCACTTGGACCGCGCGGGTGTGAACGTTAACCTCTATGCCTAAACCTAACCCAAACCCTAACCTCAGTAAAAATATGCCTAACTCTAACCCTAAACCTAACCTTAACCTCAGTAAAACTATGCCTAAACCTAACCCTAACCTCAGTAACCCTGACGCTGGCGAGTAGCCGACGCTGGTGAACGGAAAAGAAGCGCTCCTTCCCCCAACGTCTCCTATGGTAGGAATAATAGCGCCCCGGACTCATTTTTGAAGCTTGTGATTGGCTGAACCGGAGGTAGGGAGCGCTCCATTGTAGTCACTTGGACCGCGGCAGAGGTGCACCAAAACCTAACCTTAACCTCTGTAAAACTAACGCTGGTGAATGCTAACCTGTTGAAATGCTAACCTGCTGACGCTGGTGAGTAGCTAACCTGCCGACGCTAGTGAAAATGAGCGCTCCATCCACAACTTTCCAAAGTCCCATCGTGCATTGCGCAGAAGGTGTGCGGCAGCTTCCAGCGCCGCAGCCGAGTGTGATCTACAAACTCACAACGGGTGCATCTGCGACGCGACGTGAGCTTGTATGTCTGCTGTTCTCCGGATGTGTCCCGCAGATAATGCTACAGTAATTTTTTGCGGAAACAGGTGGATACCGTTTCCATCGATCTTCTCCAGTGGGATCCATTAGCAGAATATCTGAGCACAGTAAATTACCCAAAACTCAGGAAAAACTTGACTAGACTCAGCGAACACAGCCTTGCAATAGAGAAAGGCCGCCACAGACAGACCCCGCTCCCAAAGGAAGATAGACTATGCACCCACTGCACACAAAATGTGGTAGAAACAGAGCTACACTTTCTAACCACCTGCCCACTAGTACCAAGACATCAGAGACACATACTTCCCATAGATTGCACACACACCCGAAGTGAGTTTGAAAACATGACCAATGATGAAAAACTCCCATACCTACTGGGAGAAATACAACAATGTTCGAACACAGCAGCCAGATTTGTGAACTGTTGTGACAAAAGAAGACTAGAAATAGAAACACAACCAACTAAGGATCTCACATAGTATGAAACAGAGCTGCTACCTTTAAATGCATTTTGAGAAAAAATAATGCTGTTATTTGTTCCAAAAGCTTTATACCCTGTATATATATATATATATAAAAATGTCACAATGCGACATAGCTCTGTTTACACAATGTGGTACCCCCTCCAACTGAATATATGTTCCCCATTTTCAACTGTTTTTATTGTATTTGTGACACTTGCTTTGGCAATGTAAACGTATGTTTTCTCATGCCAATAAAGCTCCTTTGAATTGAATTGATCCATAATCAGGCTACAAGCACCGGTTACAATTTTGCTATAAATGCTATCTATATAATATTATGTAATATATCTTTGTATGGACCCCAGGAAGACTAGCGGATTGCTACGGCATCAGCTAATGGGGATCCTTTTCAAATAAACAAATAAACTATCTTAGCATTTACAGGCTACCATCTTGCATGCGCATAGCTTGGGGCCGCTAACATGACATCATGACACTTCTAAATCACTCAATATACTTCTATTATAAGGTCATTATGTTCATCAAAACACAAACAAGACAACATAACAACGTATTCAACCATTCGAGAGCATAAAGACTCATTTAGTACCTGAAAGGTGCAGATTGTTGAACACACAGAGCTTCCCACTTTGCTAGTTTCTTCCTCTGCAGTCAAGACCAATCGAATACAGGAAAGGTCGACCTAAAACAAAGTCGACCCAAACTCGTTTCCGAACGGGTCTGTGGCCTTAAGCTAGATGCAGAATAGACCGAAATCTGCTTCTGGGCGTCCCTGGAGCAGATCACAGATTCACTGATTGTTGTCATATCTGCTCTTGATGTAGCTCTGGTCCATAGCGTTAGTGGAGTTCTAGTGGAGTTCTAGGGAGAACTCCACTATCGCTATGGACCAGAGCTACTCTTGATGCAGCTTGTTGTTTCTCCTGTGTGATTGTGCCCCCTAGTGGGCTGCATGCATTCCTGCACCAATAATCATCCATTGATTGATTGAAGATTCATTAGAAGTTTGCATAGGAAAAGGTAGTTTCATGACAGTACAGTTCACTGGTACACCGTACAAGGTCAACATTTTAATAAATGAAATAAACCAAACATAAATACTTCAACTCTTGAGGGATAGTCCAGACTCCAGCTGCTATGTGAAGAAAAAAAAGTCCCTACTCCAGCAGTTGTTTAGGCTCTGCACAGGACAGTAGCCTACAGTTCAGATACACTAGCAAAATGTACATTGTTGGGTTCCTTTGTACTCAATTAATTAATATAACCTATTTTGATGTTATCTACATCACTCTAGATTTTTAACCACTTTAACCTTTTTTTTATATATTTTGGTGATTAAAGAATAGCAGAAATTATACAAGCTCAAAAGCTATCACAGTGGTGCCATATATGAGCTTGTAGATCTGCTATTTTGAAAAATCATGAAAATGAATGCAAATCTTTGATTTGTAATTAACATTTGTAACTCAAATGTTTGATCCCAAAGTATTTAAGTCTTAGTTTATCTGTGTGTGTGTGTGTGTGTGTGTGTGTGTGTGTGTGTGCGTGCGTGCGTGCGTGCGTGCGTGCGTGCGTGCGTGCGCGCGTGCGTGTGTGTGTGTGTGTGTGTGTGCGTTATTGTCCCTCTATATACCACTAGATGGCGCAGCTGCATAACATTTCAGGGACTGCAGATGGGTAGGCTTAGGCTACATTTAACTGGAAACAGTCTGCTCAGTAAACGTTTCTTTTTCACATTTTCTTCATACTTTCATAGTTTGACACTCTGTAATTGACACACATTGCAATGCTAGTTTTATTTAGACCTATATAATTATTGTTTTTGTATTAGAGTCACTGTAGGCCTATTTAGCTACAACAGTCTGGTGGGAAAAATAATGCCTAAAGTCTCTCAACGTGAATAAGGTTCATTAAAGAACAAGGTGATGTACTCTTACTAATATATCGCCACCCCAACTTATAGAGAGCACAAATTATACCAAATGGACCCTCTCGGGTCCATTTGGTATAATTTGTACACTCTAGGAGTTAAAAGAACACTGAGGATTTTACAGTGACATGTAGGAGTGTCTAGACAGGTAGTGTACACAGTACAGGAGAGGAGATTCCCTCTCTTCATGAGGAGTGTGTAGCCTACTGTGATTACTAAAGTTAGGCTACTTTTACTGCGGGATTATCGTTTGTGGAACTATTTAAAACGGCACAAGGATATCCCCAGGTGTCTTCTCAAAGGAATTAAGGTAAGGAAACTTCGGTTATCGGCCGGGTAGCCCACCTAGCCTTGTTTTCACAGTCTGTTGGCTTGGCTGTAATAATGTGAAGGTTGCACATTATTAACCAGGTGTTGCTCGTTGAAGATGATGATGGCTTTGTCAATTGAGACGCAGATGCCGAACTGCAGTCCTTTTCTAACCAAGTCCTCATTAAAACCAATGATTACATTTGCCGTCTTAACGAAATCCAAATGTATATTACTGTAGTATTAAACCATAAAGTAGGTTGAATAATGAATAGACATTCGTGCACTGCTGTTTCACTTCTGCATGTTTACTTCTCGGACTGATCAACTTCCCTATATCATACACGAATGTCATCATATAGGGCTAGGCTAAACGAACTATCTAAAGTCTACATAGAAACTGTCCAGTTTTCTCAAATAAACAAAGCCACTCCCCAAAAACCTAAAGGCATTGTAAGTCCATGTAGCCTGCTGGTGTCATAGGTACAGCCAAGGCTAATAGTCTGTAACAGTATGAAGACTAGTATATAACCTCCAGAGAATGTTGTTGTCATTATGAAGTTGATACTGACACTGTAAACAGAGCTGAATGTTTGCAGGACAGCCAAGACCATTTACACTTTGAGAGAGTTGAACTAGTTGAATTAAGCGACAGAGCAAGGCTCCCTTCTGTTGTTGTTTGCCTGTTAGGCAGCTTGTGAGTGTGTGTGTGTGTGTGTGTGTGTGTGTGTGTCAAGTTGAGACAAGACATGTGTCCTGGAGGTGAGCTGCTGGATATGAAATTCTCCCTGTGCAGTTCATTGCATTCCTTCTACATGACTTGTTTGGAATGTCTACAATCACAGTGTGAGAGGAGAGACAAGACAGTATAGGCTATGCATGCTGATGCTGACAGTGATGGCAATAGGCTGTTATAGTGTGACTATTGCAGGCCATCAATATTATATTAGCCTATATCGACATTGTGATATTAGACAATCATCCCTGGTACTCGTTCTGTGTATTATTATTATTATTATTATTCCTGATTTTAAACTGGTTTTAGACACTGGCAGACACACGCACATGCACACACACACACACACACACACACACACACACACACACACACACACACACACACACACACACACACACACACAGGACTAGGGGGATGAGAGATGGAGACAGACAGTAGGACAGCAGAGACAGACATGGGGGACATTCACACATCATTGTAATGTGGACTACAGTAGACGGCTCAGATTTGGCCTGTTATGTGTCTATCTTACTACATTGTAATTATTGGATTTAAGGGATTATTTTCACCCTGATATTTACTGGCTATAGGCCTATATGTCTTTTGTGACCGAAAATGTAAAGTGCCTATATATGCTGATTTGCTGAGTTCCAGCAGTTAAAGAAAGTTCCCCTAAGCTTGTAACTACCCTGATTATTTATGTCTTAACTTACATCCGAAGCAACGCTTTTGAAAATAAGTAGTCAACTGTTCCAATCCAGAGCCATGTGGCCCACTCCCGCAAGCCAAATGACATCATGATGCCGTTATGTTCACATCCCATATGGGGATGATCTTGACGTCATTACCAGGATGTCATATGGACTTTTTAGTTTGACAGGATTATTGTTATTGTTTGTAATGTTAGATGAACTATGAGCATATAAGGTTATATTCTGGGACATTATCTAGTTATGAGACTTATCTGGCCTCGATCGGACCCTCTCTGATTAATCCAGGACGTCTGTTTTAGTGGGCAGGATTTATGTTGGTTGAAATCAGGTGATATTCTAAGGCCAGATCTGACTAGTCATGGTTTGACTTGATCTGGCCCCAATCGAGACGTCACTGATTGGTCCAGGTCCTGACCGTGCTTGCTGGGATGTGGCCCACAGGTCAGGTCACGCTGTAGCATGAGGTGACTAGCGTGATGTACAAGTACACGTACACCCCCTGGACATGACACTCGTCTCACTCTCATAGACATAGAACGGTCGAGGCTTCCTCCGGCTCTGGGGCATGCGTATCTCGGGCTGGAGGGCAAGCTTCTGCGTGCGTCATGCTATCAGATGGGGTCCGTATAGCCTAATAATGCATAGCCTGTGGCCTTGACATACATTTAAAAGGTTTGAGTACCACTGCAGTCTAGGCCGCTTATAGGGCGGTGGTTGTTGTTGGGCTTGCTTGCAATCATTTTCTGTTTCATAAAAACACTACATTAAATAAGACTCACATACGTCATTTGACTAATTCAAAGGCACTTTGGGAATTGTGGAATTCTCGTGAACATGAACGCTTAAACACTTTAACTTTTAAAGAAGGTGTAAGTGATATTTTTGTTAATTAAACATGTTTGTTCAGTAACAGGGGTCTCCCTATCTCTACAGCTCAGTAGTAAACATTAACAAAAGCAAATACAATTCAATTAATCAAAGGAGATTTATTGGCATGAAACAAACATATGTTTACATTGCCAAAGCAAGTGTGAAAATATGATAAAAACTGTTGAAAAAGGGGAACATGTATACAGTTGGAGGGGCATTGTGTCTTTCTATACATGTTATACAGTGTATACAACGTTTTGAAACAAATAGCAGCTACCTTTTGCAGTCGCTTTGGTACAAATAGCAGCATTTATTTTTTCCCTGTACGATTTAAGTAGTATACAAAAAAAAGCCTCACATTTAAAATGGGTTTAAAGGCAGCAGCTGTTTATTTGTGTAGTAGGACTAGAGGTCACACAATGGTTTGTATTGTAGGTGGTTGTATTCCATTCTCTAGCCTTGTGGGTTCATTGTTGTATTTCTCCCAGGTATGGGAGTTTTTTGTTGTTGGTCATGTTTTCCAACCCCCTTTGGGTGTGTGTGTAATCTTTGGAAAGTATAGTATACCTCTGATGTCTTGGTATATAGTGGGCAGGTGGTTAGAAAGTGTAGCTCTGTTTCCACCACATCTTGTGTGCAGTGGATGGGTGCATAGTCTGTCTTCCCTTGGGAGCGGGGTCTGTCTGTGGCGGCCTTTCTCTAATGCAAGGCTGTGTTCACTGAGTCTTTACCTAGTCAAGGCTTTCCTAAGTTTTGGGTTGTTTACCGTGCTCAGATATTCTGCCATTGAATATTCTCTTTTTAGATAGCCTTGTCTCTTTCCAGTATGTCAGATAGCTTTCTTTTTTTACTTCTTTTAATTTGGTTAAAGTCCAATGGGTGTCTTGGCCAGCTGACTGAGAGGGCATCCCTGTAGGTTTTCGCTATGGGCTATACTGTTACTGTATTACACAGGATAGCAATTTCACACATTTAGGAGCGAGGACTCATATCGTACATGGCTACAGGATAAACAATAGAGGGTATGCGCGTGACATCATCATCGTACCAGGAAGTTATGCGGGAACGCCTACTGAGTGGCAAGAAACTACTTTCTGGCCTTGAAAGCTCATACATCCAAAAAGTAAAGTCTTATCTGATTGCTTTAAACGATGTTAAACAACATTAAACTCACTTTGCCACTCGATTTGCCACTCGTTTTGCCATTCACTTTATGCATGCGCAATTGCGCATACCCTCTATTTCAATTTAAACTATTTTATGCTTTCAACAATGTTATAAGCAAATCTACCGGTACAAGGTCTCCAGGCTCAAAACATGCTGGGACCTTGTAGATCTGCTATTTTAACTATTTATTTTGCATATGATAATAATATGGATGCCAGCTTGAAATATTATTAATTTCATCGGCTAGAAGTTAGTCCAATCAATTAGAGAATGTATGACTATTCACATCATAGTTTTCTGGCCACCTATATAAAACTATATGTGCAGTATCGGTCAGTGGTTCTAAAAGTTGGTTATAACCCCCAGGGGTCTTTAGGAGGTTCCAGGGGGTCCCCGGCAAAATTAATTATTGTTAATATAGCATTAAAATCAGTTGAACATCAGTAAACCCGCCCCTATACATTGGCTATCCTCTCTCTCCTACTCGCAGGATAGGTTGGGGGGCATGCTCTCTCCCTCTCTCTCTCTCTCTCTCTCCCCCATATTCTCCATATTCTCTCCCTGGTTCTAATCATCCTAATCATCCTATATGGGAGCCTCCCTAACAACCAGTGCCTTCATGGCTCCAAACACACACAACGTCACCCAATCTCCCCACAGGGGCCAGTGCGTAACCTGACCCCTACACAGACATTCTTCAACACTGTACTTCATAGCTTAACACACACGCACGCACACTCGCACATGTGCGCGCTAGCACACACACACACACACACACACACACACACACACACACACACACACACACACACACACACACACACACACACATTGAAAAGCAGCTTCCATTAGATACAAGGCAAAGACAAGACAAAGGGGATTGACAGGAAGGTGTTTAAGAGGAAGGCAATTGTTTTGAAGGTGTTTAGACTTGGGTGGAGTGATGGATGGGTAGATGGTGACTCATGAAACACCAAACACCAATCTCAGTCTGTTATCCCCGCCAGGCCAGGCGATCCCTCGCCTTCGACGAGGGATTGTGCGCCGCCTCAGGCGACCTTGAGCCAAGCAAGCAAGTCGCCGTGTCGAGCATAGCGACGGTCGCATGAACCGACTCAGCGCCGTTACCGAGTTATGTGCCGTTACTTGGCCCCCCCCCCCGACTTTCAGCACCTCCGTGCGGTCCAAGTGGATACAACGGAGCACTCCCTTCCTCCGGCTCAGCCAATCAGAAGCTTCCGCGGGGTGGGTCTTAACTGAAGCCTGGTGGGTTGAGGATACACGTGTTTTCACTCCTCTGTCCGTCTGTCCATCAGCCCGCAAAACCAAATAACTGGTTTGGTTTGATTGAAAACTTTATTAGAAGTTTGCATAGGAAAAGGTACAGTTTCATGACGGTACAGTTCACTGGTACAAGGTCTACTAAAAGGAGATCCTAGAAAAGACTAAGCTTATTTCCACAGGAAACCATTTAAGTATCTCATATAACATTGAATGACAGACGAATAGAACACAGTACTATGCAGTAGATATGTAAAGAAAATAAAATAAAATGAAAGAACAAAAAAAAAAGAAAACAGTAAGTCTAAACAAACAGTACGTATATACAAAGAAGGGGCAGGGGAGGGTAGGGCTGGGCTATATATTTTTTTTTTTTTTTTTTTTACCAGTTGCGAATGGCTGCTGCCTGTAAGTGGTTTTTCAGGGCAATTTTAAAGGATGCTAGGGATCCACACTCCTTTATGGCCTTCGGTAAGGCTTTCCACATTTTGGTGGTATAGCAGAAGAACGAGTTTGACCCTTTGTTGGTTTTGACTCTGGGTTGAAAGTGATCTGTGGCACTGCCTCTGGTGTTGTAATTATGGACATCCTTAACGTTTATAAAGTATTTTGACAGGTACTTGGGTACTTGGGTTTGGGGGTTTAAAAAGTTTGAGAACCACTCCAATAGAGTGACATGGCCGTATGTCCCTTTGGGTTTGGAGGCACGAGTGATTGTTGGCCATGAGCCAAGGATGTCAAGGATGAAAGAACAAATGGAACCGTGTGAATCTGTGCATGGATCCACATGGGAGCGGTGTGGCTCCATTATGTGAAGTCTGTGTAACACCAGTCATCTCTGTTTCCCAAACAGTGGGTCAGGACCCATTTGTGGGTCACAGGCCAATTTCTATGGGTCACGACTCGAGTAAAATTACCATTTTATTTTCCTACATTTAAAAAAATGTATATATAATTGATGTATTTTTAATATAAAATGTTTTAAAATAAATGTATTTTAAAACAAACAATAAAATCTAAGAAATTCCATAAATAAGAAATAATAATAATTAAGAAATAGTGAAATAGCAGAACTACAAGTGCACGCCACGTTGTGTGTTTGTAGTTTCACTAGTTTGGGCAAACGCCTAATCTCTCTTTTGGGTCTCGACCTGAAAAGTTTGGGACCCACTGATCTATGACATATCATACACTAGGGATTTGTTCCCCTGGCCTGTTAGTGTGACATCACAGTGAAGCCAGAGCATGATGTCAGAGCGGTAGAGTGGTTCCCCTGACATCACAGTGACATCAGAGCATGATGACATCATGATGACACATTTTTCTACGGTCTATGGGTTTGCCCATAGAAAAATGCACGGATATGGACAAGCTGTGACCTTTCTCATGGTAAACTGTGACCTTCGGTCGCAA
>NC_137819.1:20587657-20710157 GCF_963921795.1 Nannobrachium achirus
CTATTGTGAAAATACAGTATACATTTAGGCCGTTTGGAAATAGCCGATCTACATGTTAACGGTGACGCATTGTGAGCTTGTAGATCTGCTGATTTTCAAAAGATGTTTATACGTTTGAAAACTTGAAATGGAACATTCTTTATCATGAGTACTTTTCCTTTTGGTACTTAAAGTACATTTTGATGCCAATGCTTTTGTACTTTTACTCAAGGATATTTTTCATTCTGGACTTTTACTTGTAAGGGTGCACACACACCAAAGTATGGTCGCCAGCGATGAACTCTTTTTGTGTGTGGCTGACTAAAAACGCAGAGAGCACATTCTCTCCCAGAGCCAGTGCCGCGCCTGTCAGTCACTTCCAGAACCGTCTCCATTTCGCCTTCGACTCACCCGATTGGACAGAGGGGGGAAACCAGAATCAGCGTGGAGAATTTATTTGCTCCAGCATAAACGCAAGGTTGGCGCAGCGGCAGCACGCAGATATCCTCTCCAGACATGAAAACGCCCCCTTCCCATTGAAATGCATTGGCGGAACGTGGATTCCACTATCATAGGTACTTTGGTGTGGGTGCAGCCTAACCAAGTATTTCTACATTTTAGTATTGATACTTTTACTTAAGTAAAGAATTTGAGTATTTATTCTACCACTGTCAAAAACAATGGGGCTTCATGGGGTGTGTAATTGATAGAAAATAAGTCATTTTTGGGCTGAACTACACCTTTAACACATGGGCGGCCAAGGTTTATAACATTTATAGCTGTTGCTGGTGCCACCATTGACTTACGTTATGTTTTGATGAGCCCCGCAAGCTTCGTGCGTGTGCACGTGCGTGTCCAGAGAAGATTGAGGAGGTACTCCATTTGTTTACAAACGCTCGCGAAACTCGCGGTAAAAAAATCGCGGTAAATTCGCGGTAAAGTGTCGCCGTGAAAACAATCAGCTCTCTGCCTCCATGGGGCTGTTTTTACCTCATTCTCAGATAAAGCCGTTCTTATGTTTCAAAGTAGAATCTAAAGCCATGTAAAATCCTTCTGTGTGGGGAGAGACAGGGGGCTTCCTGCCCTGGCTGGGTGACGTAATGGATTCAGGGCATGCAAAGGGAAGCTGCGGTCTCGAAAAGTTAACTATTTGTTGACTCGTCCCTCGACGATATAACTTCCTGTGGCAGGGTGACATCTAGTGGCCATAACTCGTCCCTGAACGCGTTTGGCTCCCCAAGTGTTAACATTGAAGTACAGTAATTGAGTATGTGTACTCAGTTACTTTCTTGGCACTCTTATCTATGCAGTGTTTACATTCGCTGGGGAGGCAAACCTACACTTATCCAGAGACATGTGGATTAGATCAGGCCTGTCAACACATGCACACGTACACACACAAACCACGTACACACGCAAGAATGCATGCACGCTTGTCCTGAGGGTACATATGGAACCGGTGGTCCTCGTCACTGACAATTTGACATCTTCCACGGTTTTCATATCAAGGTCCATTATTTATTGGGCATTTGAGCCAAGGACCACCATTTGATGAGCTTTAGCCTCTCAGACCCACAACTTGGAATATCAATATGCCATCACCAAAGCAGTACACCTTGTAGCCCACTGTAACATAACAGCAGTATGAAAAGTTCTCTTTGGAGCTCCTTTAAGACACACCGACTAGCGTAACATCTCACAAACCCGAAATATTAGACAAAACACAACCGCTTCTGTAAAGGAACAGAGTATATTGTTGCTAGTCGGCTTTCGCTGAGAGCCCAAGTACTTGTGGCAATGAACTTCTGTAGTCAATGATATAAGCCGTTGGCTTTGTCAACTCCGATCTAGTCTCTCGTCTAGTCTCTCTCCGTCTCTTGTCTTAGGTGTCGTGACATGCCCCTGAGTCCTGACCCTGCACCATATTGCCTTGTATGGTACGTTCTGTCCATGACAAAAGGCTATATGCTGTGGTAGATCAACACAATGCATAAAAGCAGACCTCCAAGCTCACAACGCGTTGTGCTGTGAGCTTGGAGGTCTGCTATTTTTGGTGCTTGATACCACACTGAACTAAGCATAATCAAGTCAATACTGGAGATGTGGTGTAACGGCATGGATTTCTACACAGAGAGGGCAATTCTTTCAGTATAGAACGCGGCATTCAAGTTCAGGAGAGTTTGGACAAATCAAAAAGGGAAAACATTGTGCAGACACCTCCTTTCTATGGGAATATGCATTTTCCTCCCCTTGCGGTCTCCTGATAGATGGTTTTGCAGCCTATAGTTTTGAAAGAAACCAGTGATTCACTTATTTTTAATGGATGGTGTCAGAGCAGTGAAAAGTGCTGCTTGGTGCAGGGTATTGTACAGGTGTATGCTACTGCATAGTGTTCATTGTATAGGGCTTCATTATGGATGGTGCCTTTTGTGATGTTATTCCTGTACAGTGGTGTAAGTCAGTGGTTCCCAACCTTTTCAGGCCACAACCCCTAAAATAATCGTATTTCAACTGGGGACCCCTCACCCTGACAAGCACTTGGAATTGTAGGAGTTGGCATTACATTTAGTTTGACTCGATCTGTTCCATTGTGAAAAAAGCAGATCTACATGCTCACAACGCCTCGCGTTGCGAGGCGTTGTGAGCATGTAGATCTGCTATTTTGACAATTTCTTCCTCTAATATTTGACAAGTTGACCAATGTTTGACCAGAGGTACTAAAAAGGTATTTAAAGTCCTTATATTGTCACTTTAGAAATGTGCAGATGCCATGTATACATACACTTGTATACTGTATGTTGGTCTGTTTACTGTTGAGTGAGAAAACAATGTTAACATTTAGCTAAACATCTGGGGGCCCCCAAAATAATTTGGGGACCCCTTTGGGGGTCCCGACCCACAGGTTGAGAACCATTGGTGTAAGTAACTAAGTACTTTACCTAGTTCCTTTTTTTCCTGCAGTATTTTCAGTAGCCTACAATTTACAATTTAAGCATTTAGCAGACGCTCTTAATCCAGAGCGACTTACAATAAGCAAGGTAATACATCAGTACATCAACATCAACACATCAAATGGAAAGAAATAGTAGGCACATTTAAGAAAGCAGGTAGACAAAGCACCTATTCAGTAAAAACGTCATAACGAATTATAACATAAATGCGATCTTAATTACTTGTATGGTCATTGGGGGTAGGCAAGTGCTACGGTAAGTGTTGTTATGGGCTAAGGCAGGAAGGTCAAGTCTGAATAGGTGAGTCTTCAGACCACGGCGGAAGCTAGGGAGTGAGTCTGCAGTTCTAAGTTCAACTGGGAGTTTATTCCACTGTTTGGGGGCCAGGAGTGGATCGTTGTCCTGGGTTTTTTAGCGAAGGTTTTGTCAGCATCCCTGCGTTAACGGATCTGAGTGCACAGGTAGGGTAGTAGGGTTCAATCAGGCTTTGAAGGTATGGAGTACTTTTACTTCTACTCCACTACGTCTCAGTGGCAAATGTTGTACAGTATTTTCTGGACTATAAGGCGCACCTGACTATAAGGCGCACTGTCAATGAATGGTCTATTTTCAAACTGTTTTCATATATAAGGCGCACCTGACTATAAGGCGCACATAATAGACGCTACCGTTGCGTTATGCATCCAACAGATGGAGCTGTGCTAAAGGGAATGTCAATGTCAATAAATGATCCATATATAAGGCGCACTGGACTATAAGGCGCACTGTAGTTTTTTGAGAAAATTAAAGGCTTTTAAGTGCGCCTTATAGTCTGGAAAATACGGGTACTTGTAACTCCACTAGTTTTTAGTGAGCTTGTAGATCAGCTATTTTCAAATGGCCGTAATGTATATCTTGGGTTGCTTTGTAACAATAATAATCAAAATCTACAAAGTAACATTTGAAAACCTGTGAAATGGGGACATTCTGATAATGAGTACTTTCTACTTTTGGTACTTCAAGTACAGTTGGATACCAATACTTTTGTATTTTTACTCAATTGCATTTTGAATTATTTTACTTGTAAGGCTGCGTCCACACCAAAGTACCTATGAGAGTGGAATCTCCATTCTGCCAATGCATGCATTTCAATGAGAATGGAGCAGTTTCATGCCAGTAGAGGATTTCTGAAAAAAAGAAGAAAAAAAAACCCGCTCCATTCTCATTGAAACACATTGGCGTAATGGGGAATCCACTCTCAGGGTGCCCTCACACCAAAATACCTAGAGTGGAATCCGCCAATGCATTTCAATGAGAATGGAGTGTTTTTTTGCAGAAATCCTCTACTGGAAAAAAAAACGCTCCATTCTCATTGAAATGCATTGGCGGATTCCACTCTAGGTATTTTGGTGTGAGGGCACCCTCATAGGTTCTTTGGTGTGGGTGCAGCCTAACGAAGTATTTATAGACATTGCGGTATTGATACTTTTACTTAAAGGTGATACACCATGAAATTTCACTTTTCCTATTTTAAAACCTTTTTTTGGGGTCCCACTAGCACCTTCTATCCTCACAAAGTCCCATTTCTGACCGTTGTGTCTTTCTCTGGTTTTGAGAAGGCGAAGGTTAAAAGTATCCTACGGGTTCTCAAAACAGGCTATCCAGATTTGCTGCCGATGATGACGTCATCATCGGCCGTTTTTGAAGAAAAAAAATGTTTTTCAAAAAACGTTTTTTTCTTTCAAAAAGATTTTTTTTTTCAAAAACATTTTTTTTTTTTCAAAAACATTTTTTTGGGGGGGGGGCTTGCGCAATTCAGGCCAAAGGTGGTACTGCAGCTGAAAATGCTCTGAGAGCCATTCAAAAATGAGAGAGGCTCTCTATTCAGGAGTGGTAATTTAGCCTCAAACCTTTTGAAAAACGTTTTTGGGACATAAACAATATGACATAAATACTTTTTAAATGCATGGTGTATCATCTTTAAGTAAAACAATACCACTGTTCCTGTATCTGCTTTATCCTACACACTTCAGTTCTTTTCTTACTCTGTGTCTGTAACTTAACTGCTGTCCTGCCTCTGGCGACTGCATTTTTCCTGTGGCATCAATAATAGGTCTTTGGCGGGTAATAGGCCTACACCAGATGTTGTTGTGGTTGACGAAGAGTCCAGAGACGTGTTTGTTTTAGAGATAGCCTGCACCTTTGACCCTAATGCCCAGAGGAAGCTTTTATGACCAAGGTCATTAAATACCAACCACTTGTACATACTCGGAGCAGGTGATTATTTGGCAGCCTAGGACAGTGGTTCTCAACATTTTCAGACCGATGAGAGCGCAACTCCCAAAATAATCAAATTTGAACTCCATCTTAACTCCATCTATTCCATTGTGAAAATAGCCGATCTGCATGCTCACACGTCACAACGCATTGTGTTGCGAGGCATTGTGAGCATGTAGATAGGATAGCTTTGCTGTTACTACATGTCATTTTTTCGACACCCAACTCTAACCCTTACCCTAAACCTAACCTCCGTGGGGTGAGTCTCTAACCCCCTGGTCGAAATGATGGTCGTTTGAAAGAGTGAGATTTTACCACATAGATCGTCTATTTTCACAATTTCTGCCTCTAACATTTGACAATTTGACCAGTGTTTGACCAGAGGGACTAAAACGTTATTTAAAGTCCTTTAGAAATATGCAGATACCCAGTATGTACTCTTATACTTTATGTTGTCTGTTCACTGTTGAGTGAGAAAACAATGTTAACATTTAGCTAAACATTCTGGGGACCACCTAAAATAATCACAGGTTGAGAATTATTGGCCATACCCACACAGACTAGTTGTTAGATGGTTTCAACTACTTGGGATGCCCAAAAAGGAGGGGAAAAAAATCACACTAATCACACAAAACACTTGGAAAAGACACACAGACATACACACAAAGTCATGGGGCGGTTAGCACCGCTCAAAAAATGGCCTAACTTGTGCCGTCTCTGCTACATATGGCGGAGACGCTGTTACTTATCGCCCCGAAACACGCTCACCCGGGTCGCCACCAGGTATTCCTAAAAGTAAACTCAGTAAAAGAATGCTTGAACCTAACCATATTCCTAACCCTAACCTCAGTAAAACAAACAAGATACAAGAATCGGCACTGGGGGCGAGCGGTACCCATATAGAGTGACATGCTTATAATATCATAGAGACAGGAGTTTGTGAATGTACAGTACCTTTTAATATTTGTGCGAGTGTGTGTGTGCCTGTGCAAGGCATGCATGATATTAAGGCTTCTCCTGTTGTCCGGGACAACTAATATGCACAAGTTCATGTACTTGGACAAGTGGCTCTTGTTTTAACATTTTCTGTGACGCTGTTAGCAGTATTGTGCTGTATGCAGACTGTATTGCCGATGTGCCGTGCGTCGTGTGCATGCTTGCATTCATGTAGAGCAGGGGTCTTCAACAGGGGGTCCGGGACCCCTAGGGGGTCCTCAGAGTTACTACAGGGGGTCCTCCAAATCTTAGTATGATAGAAACCTTTTTTTCTATTTATTTTCTATTAACCACTTGAACCCTAGCGTCCATATTCTGAGAATTTATTAGACAAAAATAGCAGATCTACAAGCTCACAACGCCAACGAGGCGTTGTGAGCTTGTAGATCCGCTATTTTTGGCAAAGAGCTTTGGTGTAGAGGGGAAAAAGAGCAGACTAAGTACAGAGTGAAAGGGCAAGTTTTTTAAGTATTGACGACCGTTCAAGTGGTTAAATATCAGAAAACATGAATCCAAAATACACTGGTGATTGTGCTTTCAAACAATGAAACTATATGGAATCTATGAAAAGGTTGTGGGGGTCCCTGCTTCATCTCTCTCTAAACTAAGGGGTCCTTAGACCTTAGCCTGAAAATATTGAAGACCCCTGATGTGGAGAGAGAGAGAGAGAGAGAGAGAGAGAGAGAGAGAGAGAGAGAGAGAGAGAGAGACGAGAGAGAGAGAAAGAGAGAGAGAAAGAGAGAGAGAGAGAGAGAGAGACGAGAGATTAGAGTCTGGGTCTAATATCATCTCCGCCACATACTTTCACCTAGATGTTTCGTTCGGGTTTCAGTGCAGGTGACAGAAAACAAACAAACATTGAAACCTCGGTGGAAATAAAAAAGGATCACAACAATACCAATTCACCAGAACCGGAACCACTGTCTCTCACATAACCACATGGCGATGCGACACATATGAGCTTGTATATCGGCTGTACTTTCATTAAATGATGATGAGGGTGTCCCCATGAGGACGCCCGGGGTTAACGTGGTTAAAGTTCACGTGCTGGTTGTGATGACAAACAGAGGGGACAGTCATTTGTGATAGCGTGTCATACTTTGGACTTAAACTGGGGATTTAAAGAGCTGCAATTCAACAACAGTACAGCTCCAATGAATTGCTCAACTGCCCATAAATTGTGCTAGAGCTGACAGGGACACAGTCACGTCAGCTCAATGACCACTGGTGGCAAAGTAAATACTGAACTTAAAAAGCAGAGTATGTAACTTTTCCCTGTGTTTGCATAACAAAACAATACACATTTATTTTGTACTCCTCGTCCTCATTGCCCTCTATACCAGTGGTTCTCAAACGTTATTAGCCCCCATAACCCCCATTTGAAAATATGCCATTGACCCCCATAAGACAAGATCCTTATGGCTCTAGCAGTGATTCCCAGCCATTTTAATTTCAAGGACCCCCAGTTTGACATGCATAAGGCTACGGACCCCCATTTAATGGTATTTCTATATCTGAGACCCCAATTTATATTGTAAAATCAATGTTAATGTAACTCTGAGAGTGTATAAATGGAACCAAATGGACCCTCCATTTGGTTCCATTGGAACACTCTCTGAGTGCTAACATCCTGACTTTTAACTGGTGACCCCCTGGAACTCCCCTGGGGATCCATGAGAATCCTTTGAGAACCAATGCTTTTACTGTTTCCTGTCGGGACTCATTTGTGGATTGCAGATACATTTATATAGCCTGGCGGGGCCCGACGCCATACTGCGTTCACTCACTCATTCCTTCCCCAGTATAACGTCTGGCCTTCTGGGTATAGGCAGCGAGTATACTGATTATTTTCTGATCGGGGCCAATCAGTGACTGCTGTCCACACAACAAATGTAGTCATCCTGACAACAAGTGAAAAGCTTTCCCTGATTGGTCCATGTGTAGACGGTGACGTAGATTTTTTTCAAAACAACAATTGCCCTCGCGATGCAACAAGTGTAACAGTTAACGCTCTAACGATAAAACAAGCAATAAGTGCAGTTATGTCAGAGTTGGAATCAATTACAACAATTAAAAAAGAAAACGGGGATGCGCTAGCGGAGTTTATCGGCCGAAAAGATGTGTTTGTTTGCCGTTCTTCCGACTGGCTGAGAGATGTTTTGCTACGCTGATTGGTTAGAGGAGTCTGTCTGTCAAGGCAAGTACTCCCGCCCACTTTTCAAGCTGCCAATAGGCCGAAGGCCAGACGTTATACTGGGGAAGGATGAATGAGTGAGTGAAAGCAGTATGACGTCGGGCCCGCCAGGCTAACATTTATATGGGTCATGAGTAAATGTCAAAACATTAAAAAATATAATATTTCATGAATTATACCAACAAAAAAAACAAAAAAATGTATAAGAAGTAGTGAAAATAGCTCCTGTACAAGCTCAATCCTTGAGCTTGTGACCCCACAACAGCATAATGCCTCTTCGGTCAGAGACCTAACCTTAACATGGGAGTGGATGAGGGTCAACGCATGTTGGTCAGAGACCTAACCTTAACATGGGAGTGGATGAGGGTCAACGCACGTGTCTCTGACTGGACACGCCCAAACAGCACCTGCTGTTAGAGGGAAATGATGATGGTGTGTTATGTAAACACAAGGTAAAGTTACATACGTAAGCCATTTACCATGAGAGGTCGCCTCGTGCCACAACCCTGAAACGGTGGTAAATCAGCCAACAACCCACGACCCTCGAATGGCAAATTGCTTTTCTACCACTTCTACCATATAAATGAAAGAAAACACAGTTGTAACTTGCAAAGGTTATTTAGTTACAATCATGTTACAACTGCAACACAACAGTGGGCGGGGTCCATGAGCCAACTCAAGGTTGTTGACTGATTTACCACTGTTTTAAGCCAATCAGAATCCAGTATCTGAACATGTTACAACAAAAAGTGGTAGAATGTGCCTTTTAGTACAATTTGAAGTACTTTTACGTGTACTGTACTGCTCACTATCTCAGACTGAGGTCTGAGCTTGCATGGGGACCTGATCCAGTCAATGTTTGACATATAAAGCAATAACAAAAGCTCATAAAGAATATGAATGGCCGTGTTAACCATTTACAAGGCAGCTATGTCTCAAACACAGTGGTAATCATTTTGAGTATTGAGTAAAGTTTTTTTTTTTTTTTTTTTTTAAAGCGTATGACTTTCACCCACAACATTTCAAAAGCAAATACTGTACATTTATAGGAAGGGATGTATAAAATATGTAAAAATCTTTTGAAAATAGCAGATGCTTGTAGATCGTCTATTTTCAAATAGTCTAAATGTCTATATGGCTGAAATGGTTACTGTATGTTTTGTGATGATAATCTACAAAGTAACTATATTTGCCTCTGAGATATACTGTAGTGGAGAAGAAGTAAAACTGTAAAAGTACTGACATTTGGAAACTGGCCACTCCGGTAAAGTAAAAATAATTCCAGGGGTGGTCCCTGGAACTAAATATTTTGAGATGGGGGTCCGTGGCCAAATACATATCATTTTGGGGGTCCTTCACATGAAAAGGTTTGAGCACCACTGACATAGTAGTCTCTCAAGAACAGACTAACTGAGCTCCAGTTAAGTGAAAAGGACCTTTTCTTTGACGATGGCTGGCCAGATTGCCGACAGAAACATAGGTTTTTCAAAAAAACCTTAGAAGGATTCAAGAAAGACACTTATAGAATCGGGTCAAAAAAATTCTAATTTTCACGATTTTTCAAAAATAGCAGATCTACAAGCTTGCAGCGCGGCACTCGGTGCCGCGCTGTGAGCTTGTATATCTGCTATTTTTCAATAGTTAAAGCACAAAATAATGATACTCAATAATGTGTACCCGTTCTGAATGGGTTAACTAAAGTACAACTTTGACAGCAAATTTCAACTTTTGTCCAGCAGTATCAATACTTGGACTCAAGTATCCTACTGGGACTGAGCTCTTTGTCCACAACTGCCAGGAACATATGACTAAACATTCTGGGAAGAGCGTCAAACACTGTTTATGATTCCCCCACAAAGATAAAACGCTTGTAATTCCACATGTGCTTTTCCCCAAATGAGGGACAGCACAGCAACATTAACATTCTTCTAGTTGTTAACAGATATAATATCTGTGTTTCTCAAACTTTTTTCAGGGCCCCCAAATGAATATGCATTTGGCCTATTTATACCATATAGCCTATATGTAGGCCTATGGTATATAGCAGGGTCTTCAATGTTGTCAGGCCAAGGACCCCTTAATTGAGAGAGAGATGAAGCAGGGACCCCCACAACCACAACCTTTTTTCATAGATTCCATATAGTTTCATTTTTTGACAGCACAATCATCAGTGTATTTTGGATAAAAGTCAATTTGTGTTTTCAGATATTTAACCACATGAACCGTTAATACTTAATAAACCTGACCTTTCACTCTGTACTTAGTCTGCTCTTTTTCCCCTCTAAACCAAAGCTCTTTGCGTGTGAGGCGTTGTGAACTTGTAGATCAGCTATTTTTGGCTAGAATTCTCCCAATATAGGGTTCACATAAAAAAAAGAGGACCCCCTGTTGAAGACCCCTGGTATATAGGGTTAAAGTGGTTGAACTGATTTGGATGCTAAATTAACTTCTTCGGGGGACCCCCTGGAACCCCCCTCAAGGACCCCTGGGGGTTCCCGGACCCCACGTTGAGAAGCATTGATATAAGTGCTGAAACACCACATTCCTGCTCATATTTATTACTGGTTGTTTATAAGCAAGAGTGCAACTCATGCCCTACACAAGGTTCAATGCTGCCCCCTACTGCTGTTAATATCTATTGTCATGCTGACAATTTAAGCTTAATGGAAGGACAAAAATGCCATAATTGTTTTAAATAAATGTATAAATGAATGAATACATAAATACATACAAACTGCTGAGTCTGTTAGCCTACTCAATGTGTTGCTGGTTGTATTTATTTCAGTTGTTATTCACTTCCCATGTATTTATTTCTGCAATTATTTCCTTATTGAATTATTTATGTTTACAAGCTCACAACACGTCGCAAAGTGACGCGTTATGAGCTTGCTGATCTTCTATTTTCAAATTGCCAAAGAACAGCATAGGGCTGAAGTGGTTAATGTATCTACAGAGTAACTAGTAACTAACGTTTTCAAATAAATGTAGCAGAGTACAAGTGCAATATTTGCCTCTGAGATGTAGTGGAGTAGAAGTAAAATAATTGGTGATTGGAAATACTCCAGCAAAGTAGAAAATACCTCAAAAATCTACATGATTACATTACTTGAGTAATGTGTTTTACGCCACTGATACGTTCCACCACTGCTGACTCTGAGACTTAGTAATAGTAAGTAGTAAATTTCTTGTTTATGTAAGGTGAAACGCTATACTGCCGTTCACAATGGAAACGGGACTCTTATATTTACTCAGAGGAAGAAAGTGAATGAAAAGTCTTCATTGATAACCAGGGTGTATCAAAGTCAAAGCTCACAGGGAAATGATGGGCGGTTTCGACCGCACCGGGTGAGTCCTCCTCAGGGCTAGAAAGGAGAGAAGGAGGATGTAATGTTATAATTAAATCAAAAACAACAACTAATTCTGTATTGCAAACTTCCTTGTTTAAAGGTCCCATAACTAAAGGTCCACATACATTACATGTCTTTTTTTCCCCCAAAAAAATAAAAATAACAAAAATAGCAGATATTTGAGCTTGTAGAATTGCTATTTTTGCTATATTTAAAGACTACATTTTCTATGATTTCAGTTAATTTTGTCAAAATACCATTTCAGTTAAAGAAGATAGCAGGGGCGCTACTGGTATCCCTCAAACCAGCGGTGCTCATGAAAGAGAATACAATGAGCGAAAGAGGACAAAATGTGCCACAGAGGCACAAAAATCCAGGTCCAGGCACTCAGGTGGATTTAGAAATAAAAGCAGCAAGAGCTGCAATAAAAGGCCTTTATTCAACAGGCTAGAACATTAAAATACACCAACACGTTTCGGCAAACACCTTCTTCGGGGTGTTACTGAACAAAGACAAGGCCTAATTATAGGCCTACCAGATGTGTCCACAGTGAGCAGCCTACAGGCCCCCTGACGTTGTCTACAAATGAATGAAAGCACAAAAACAGCCTGTTAAAAAACTTTACCATGGTTATAGAGGATTAAAGGGCATCATTAGGACTAGTGTACTATACAACAGTTAAAAAAATCAAAGTGAGTCATAAGTTACAGATACACCAGTTTCTTAAATCAGCTTTAACTCTTTAGCTTTAAACCAAGGACCATTTCAGTTATTTATTGCTTTTTTGTAAAGCCACATTTTGTATAAATGTTTTTCTGTTAACTAAGAGGTTTCCAATTTTAGTTATTTCATTGCAATGAACTAAACCAGTGGTTCTCAACCTGTGTTGGGCAACGGATATTCCTAGTGGTTTATTTTTGTATCTTTTCATGCATTGATTGATACTGTAGTAGTACAGTAGGTAGACATGAAACATGGAGAGAGAGATGTGTGTGTGTGTGTGTGTGTGTGTGTGTGTGTGTGTGTGTGTGTGTGTGTGGGGGGGGGGGGGGGGTGACATGCAGCAAAGGCCATCAGGAATCGGGAATGGCACTCGAACCTGCGATGTGCTGTCAGGCTACATAGGAGCCTAGGTGCCTGGACCGCTAGGCCAGCAACACTAAGATTAAGATTATTTTTTTTATTTTTTTTATTTAAACTTTGAAAATGTATGTAGTTGTCATTGTGATACCGATAAACAGAAAGTTAGGAACTCAAAATGTTTGAGAGAAGAGAACCTAACAGAACCAAACCAAACTTGTTGTCTTCTTTAAGATGCAGACCGGTTCCATCCCAGACCTGGTGGCCCCGCCCCCGGTGCCGCCCAGCTCTCCCGTGCCGTCCCCTCCTCGCTCCCCGGGAGGCCTCTCCCCGCCTGCGGCCCCCGTGATGCGGCGCTCGGCGGCCACGCGTCACCTCAAGCACCTGGACCCCTGGAGGAGACACAGCTGGGAGCCCGGGGCCGTGCCGGGGCCGCAGCACCTCGAGGCGCCCTGCGACGCCGACAACCGCAGGTAGGTTTTGTGTGTCCCGATGTGGTACGACAGGTGGACCCGAATGCGGAAACCAAGGGGGAGTTTTCTGAAAAACCTATGTTTCTATATCTGTGGTGCTCAAACATTTTCATGTCAAGGAACCCCAAAAATGATGAGTATTTGGCCATGGACCCCCATCTTAAAGTATGTTGTTCCAGGGACTCCGCAAAAGCAAAGATAGGAGTTAAAAACATTTTTTAATGCTTTAAAATAATACATATTCAGAGATTCGCTTTGAATTCAAAAATAGCAGATTTACAAGCTCAAAGCGCGGCACCGATTGTCACGCTATGAGCTTGTATATCTGCTATTTTGACTAGCCAAAGTATTAAAAATGATGGTTAAAGTGCCAAACACATGTTTCATGAAACACTAACTTCAGAGATCTGCTATTTTTGATAAATCTTGAAATCTTTGAATACACATTTCAAGCAGAACATTTTAACTCAAACCTTTGTCCGTGGAACAAAGTATTTTGAGATGGGGGTCGCCGGCAAATAATATAATGCATATAATTTTGGTGATACTTGACACAGCTTATATAGCAACATATCGTCACTGTCGGGCAGAAACCTATCAAACCTTGTATCTCCAAGTTTCAAATGTGCAAGTTTTTTCGTAAAGTAAAGCCCCTCTTCATCATCATAAGACTGTCGCACAAAAGTAGTGAAAACAGCAGATCTACAAGCACACAAAGCCTCGCGGTGTGAGGCGTTGTGTGCTTGTAGATCGGCAATTTTCACTCGTTTAAATCATTTTTTTAAATGAAAAATACAAAACTAACGGTTTTGTTCTGAGCAGTTTCCACCCGACAATGATGATTTTTTTTTTAGAAAACAGTTTTTTTGAGTCGGCCTCAGGTCTTAACACCCTTCTTGTGGTTGTGGTGTGTGTGTGTGTGTGTGTGTGTGTGTGTGTGTGTGTGTGTGTGTGTGTGTGTGTGTGTGTGTGTGTGTGTGTGTGTGTGTGTGTGTGTGTGTGTGTGTGTGTGTGTGTGTGTGTGTGTGTGTGTGTGTGTGTGTGTGTGTGTGTGTGTGTGCGTGCGTGCGTGCGTGCGTGTCAGTGTGAGTCTGGAGAACCTGGACCCAGAGGAGATGGAGAAGGTGATGGGCTCCATGCTGGGAGCAGGGAGGAGGACCCGGGGTCTGCTGCCCTCACAGGAGGGCTCCTTATCCTCCCTGACGGAGGAGGACACCACCATGGACCCCCAGCTCTACTCCAGGATGGAGGTGAGGAGACACCTCCATTAAACCCCCTCTACCGCAGCAGCAAGCACATTTAACACCTGTTTCTGTTAAACAAAATGTATTTATGATATATATTGTTATTATACACTACAGTATGTTACTATTACTATTGTCGCTGTTGGGAATCTGAATTCTTCAAGCGTCCCGCTAGCCAATCACAGCAAATGGGACCCTGGGTGTACAACAAACTTTGAGCCATTTGTGCAGAGATGTAGGTCATATCTAGGCCAGATGTTAGGCCACACTTCAGTTTACTTTAAGCCCTGGACATACCCCGGACATTTTTTAACAAGTTTTTCCCTTTGGTTTTTGACCGGACAAAGCCAGATTTTGGAGCAATAGCTCCTGTTCCAGGAGCACCGCTCAAAAATGATAAATCATCATCAATTTGATTTCCTACTCTACATTGTGAGTCTTTAAATATATTCTATTAAAGTGAAAGTGCTGTCTGTGGGTTTCATAAATATTGAACCAGTGACAAGTATCAACAATTGCTTGTAACTCAATAACTACATTGGAACCAGTGGCCCAAAGGTAATATTTATTTTTCTATCTTCTGAAAAGTAACTGCTTTGGATATGAAAGGTTTTCACCAGACAGGGACGATATATTACTTACTTAATTTGTTATCTTTCAAGGTTATATTTTTCTATAACCATTCCAGATAAATGGAACGAACGAGCGATCGATCGATCAATCCCCGTATATGATACACATATACAGTATTAACGATGTACTCAATTACGCACTTGGGGTGACAGGGCCTTCTCAGTTGCAGCCCCCACCCTCTGGAACCCACACCCACCTCATATAAAAGAAGCCCCCACCCTTAACGTGTTCAAAGCCTGCCTCAAAACCCACCTTTTCAGACTTGCTTTCCCTACCTAACTTTACTCCACCCTCCCTTCAGTTTTTAATTGTATTCTTTGTGTGCCCCAGTTAATGTACTTTTTTGATTTTATCCTTTTAACTTTGTCCTAATAAAGTTGTTTTTATTTTGTTTTGTAAAGCGACTTTGACTATACCTTGAAAAGCGCTATATAAGTTCGATGTATTATTATTATTATTATTGTTATTATTATTATTATTACGTATACTGCATGCTGATCAATATATGACTGTGTTTCATTCAGCTGGGCTGGAGTTCGTCGGCCCCCAGCCTCAATGTGGACCCCACGGCCTCGGACGGGTCCCGGCGACGGCCCCGCCCCCGCTCACAATGCTACGGTAGGACGCTCGTCTCACAATAAGGAAATCGGGCTGCTGCCTTACTTTCTTCACAAGTCTGTTCCATTTAGTGTAGCACAGTGGTTGTCAAACCTTAATTTCAAGGACCCCCGTAACTTTGAGAGTGAACAAATGGAACCATTCATGGAACCAGGGACCCTCTCAAGGAACCATGAGGGTCCCTGGACCACAATTTGAGACCCATGTGGATGTGGTTTCCAGTGAGCCAACATGGACTACAGTATATCAGCACCCTGACTCTGTTTGACCAGAATGGAACAGAGACTTCATTAGTAGCATTCCTTCTACAACTATGAGGGAAGTAAGGAAGAAGCCCAATTTATTTCCAATATGCCTGCTGTGCATAGAGCCTATTCTAATTAGTATTATAAGATGATGATGGTGACCACCACATACCAATGAAGACTCACTGTTGAAAGCATATATTCACTCCCTCATGTTGTGATTTTAATATTAATGTCAATGGATTCACATCTTGGTTGGACGGGTTAGAGAAGTGATAAAATATCTGGCACACCTGGGCTGGCTTCAGGGAACCACAATGAGAAACCAAGACCTTTTTGTCAATTCTATCTTTTCTAACTGCAGCCAGTTTCACTCTTTACATTTGAATATGTATTGTGTTCAAGTGCACATTTTGGCCTGAAGATGGTGCTAGAGGACAGGCCATAGTGGTTGATCTGGGGAGGTGAAGGTGGGCAGTAAATTCCATGACAATCCAGCCACTGTTGTTCAACATATTGTCACTGTCAGGCATAAACCCTGTACATATTTCATATTTTCTTTATGTTTTACATAAATGACTGGCCCATTTTATACTCTTCTGTTTGACAGTGTCATGCAGAAGTATCAGAAATAAGACAAATCTTGAAATGGACATTTCTGAAAATATTCCCCTATAATAGCATGGCCAAAATTTGCCAGATTGAAAGTGGTTAAGTGTGTCTGTGGGTTATATAAACCCAGACAGCACAGCGACTTAATGCCGATGCTTATTTGAACAATCTAGGCGCTATGTAGCGTCGGGAGCGTTTGCTCATTGAGAAGATGCATTTGCGACGTCGCTTGCCAATTAAGGCTCCTCGCTCGCGCAGCATCGGCAAGCGACGTTGCAAATGCATCTTCCCAATGAGCAAACGCTCCCGACGCTACACAGTGCCCGCATTGCTATAGGCATCGGCGTTAAGTCGCTGTGCTGTAAGGGAATATTGATACTAAAGACTGACTGACTGACTGACTGACTGACTAAGTCCCCCTGCTGGCCCAACTGGGTGACACACATGACACATAAACCTGACCTAGACTGTAATCTCCGGTCCAGTACGTTCTCATTTCCTATAGATCACACATACCCTATGACTAACCTAATTATCTTGTACGCGGTATGCGTTCTCTCTCCTGATTGGATGAAATTGGTATCCTGACCTGAAAATGTATGTTCTGTTTACTAAAAAGAGACGGGGAAACCCCCTGTTGGTGAGCAAGCACTCTGTGTGGTCACTGGTTCCCAACCTTCCTTCCCCCCCTTGACCCCCCTTTCATCTGACAAAAGATAAGACCCCTCCCCAACACACACACACACGCACACCGTACGCACATGCACACGCGCGCGCGCACACACACACACACACACACACACGCACATACCAGCGAAACACATAACCAACACAGTTACAGTATGTCTTGTGAACTTGACTATTAAGCCTCATCTCTCTTTCAGTTTGTGTCACACCTACCTTGTGTGTGTGTGTGTGTGTGTGTGTGTGTGTGTGTGTGTGTGTGTGTGTGTGTGTGTGTGTGTGTGTGTGTGTGTGTACGTGTGTGCGTGCGTGCGTGCGTGCGTGCGTGCGTGTGTGTGTGCGTGTGTGCGTGCGTGCGTGCGTGCGTGCGTGTGTGCGTGCGTGCGTGCGTTACTATACTGGTGAGGGTTATACAGTATGTCCCCACAAGTACTGTATAACAGAAACAGTTATTTTCTTGGGCCTCACAAGAGAAATGGTTGTGTCATGTTTACTGTTACAGTAGGTTCACAATTAGATACATATAGACAGATCTATTTGTCCTTGCGGACATTTATTTTGCACCAAGCGGTCATCAGGATACAACAAATCACAAGTTCACAACACATACTGTAGATACGCAAATACATAGACAGATCACACAATACATTGACAATACTACACAGCTCCTCTCTTACGGAGAGCAAAATAAAATAGGCTACCAGTCATAGTTCAAGACACATCACATTACACATTTTATGTGCTGAACTGAGAATTAGGAAAACATTCAGGATAGGTTGGAGTTAGGATTAGATATTTAGAGGTTAGATTTATGTCTCTATAGAGTTATGTCTGATGTTACTTAGTTGCGCGACCTGTCGTGCACCGGAAAATAGCCGATGCGGCGTGCCGTGAGCTTGTAGATCTGCTATTTTGGGGATATTCTCAGCAATTTTTCCGATGCCGTCCGAACACAGCGTCCTCACAAGCACAGTAATAGAAAATGTGTGTGTCTGTCTACAGTATGTGTCTGCCTGCGTGCATGTGTGTGTTTGCATGTCTTTGTGCGTACGTGTGCATGCATGTGCAATTGTGCGTGTGCGTGTGTGTGTGTGCGTGTGCGTGTGCGTGTGCGCGTGTGTGTGTGTGTGTGTGTGTGTGTGTGCGCAGCAATGCGGAAGCCATCTTCCTGTGTTTGTTCTGCCTTGGCCCCGGCAGCACAGCAGCCCTGCAGAAAAAGCTCCCACTTCTCTCTCAGCAGCCTCTCAGTCCCACACTCCTCCGTCTCTGCCTCTTTCTCTCTCTTTCTGCCTCTCTTTCTCCGCTCATTCTGCCCCTTTTCACCGCAGCGATGAGGCTCAATTCGTACAGACGTGCACCTTCTTCCACCGCTTAACCAAACTCACGTGACTTCCCTTTCGGAAAACGGTCTGTTTCTATGCTACGAACGTACGCTTGGCTTCGGTTGAAGAAAACGCGGCGGCCTTCGAATGAGCATTAGGTCAGTGATTCTCAAACTTTTTTTTTTCTTTTTTTTTTCATTTATAGGACCCACAGTTTAGGCCAGGGACCGCCATTTGAGACCATTTACTATCTGTTGTACCCCCCCATCTACACTGTAACTTTTGAGTTTGTGCAGTGGTATATATTTGGTCCCATTTGCACACTCTCAACACCTGTAAGGGTCCATTTTGGCCCCTAATGGGCCCCCGGACCCAATGTTGAGAACCAATGCCGTGTTACGCCAAATCTGTGCCCTGTTGTGCGACGGTGTCGCGCACCAAAAAACAGCCGATCTACAAGCTCACAATGTGTCGCACGTATGATGCGTTGTGAGCTTGTAGGTCGGCTGTACCGTATATACGGCTATATTTATACGACAAAGCCCAGCCATACATGGCTATATATCGCTACTGTACTTTGCTGTGATTTGAACATGATGTTGGTGTTGATCGTTCTCTGAGCGTCTGTACTTGAGCTCCAGTGGTGAAGTAACAGTAACTAAGTTTACTGTACCTTTTTACAATTATTTGACAGCTATACTGCAATAACTTTGCATTTTTATATCATTAATACAATGACCGGTTAAGCCCTATTTTATACTTTGTCCATTTGAAATTTGCTTGTAGATCAACGATTTAAAAAAGTAAATAAAGAAAGTTGATCTACAAACAAATAAGAAAAAGAAACACTTTTGTACTGATACTTTAAGTACATTTTGATGTCAATGCTTTTGTTTACTTAAGCACAATTTTGAATACAGGACTTAACAGAGTTTGTTTATGATGTGGTGTTGCTACTTTGACTTAAAGGCATTGTAACTGATTCTTTGGTTAAAATAAGGGGTAAATTTACTATAATCCGTTTTTTGTCTTTGGAATGCGACAAATAAAAAAAAATATTATTGAACACAAGTCTCCATGCCGTGAGTAATCAATAGAAAAAAAGTATTTTGGGGGTGAACTACTCCTCTAAACAAGTGAAATTGGAAGTGGTGACAAAGGAGATGAGCTGAAACAACTGGAACAGGAATACTATACAAAAGTAAGCTGATAATGGGTTGGCTGAGATTTTGTCACCTACTTCATTTTCTTTCTTTCTTTCTTTTTCTTTTATCAAAGAGCTGGAGAGACAGGGAGACCCCTGTGACTGAAGAAACCGTCTATATCAATAATCACTATCAGCATATAATGCTTTAAACTTAAAAAATAAAATAAAAACATTTTGTTTATGCAAAAAAATGACTATCCCCTACCTTTTAAAGGCATAGTGTGTATCTTTGCCCTGCAATTGTACATAACAAAACAATATACATTATCATCTGTCTTTCAGAGACCCTGCCTCAGCTCGGAGGATCCACTCAGAGGTGAGTAGGCTACAGAAACGTGTTTTGCTATGACAATTACAATTTAGGCATTTAACAGACATTCTACACACGCGAGATCGAAAATAAGCGTGAACTCTTGGCAATGAACAACAAGGAGAATAGTCACATAAGTAGAGTGTGGAGTCAGAGAGAACAAAGAAGCTATGGCATACCAGGTAAACAATGAGCCTAGCACTTGACTTGTCTAAACAACCTCCTTTCAATAACGTTCAGAAGCCTACATCTGTGGGGGTCAATGCAAAACAAATGTATAGTAAGTGACAAAAACATGACAAGTGACCAAGATAATGCCGTATGTGCATAAACTAGCAGCAAGGTGGCGTCTAAAGAAGTGGTTCCCAAACATTTTAGCTCGAGACCCAAAAGAGAGATTAGATGTTTGCCTTGGGAGCCGCACTAGTGAAAATAGCAGATCTACAAGTGCATAAAGTCGCAACAACATCTTAGTAGCTCAATGACTAGTGTAGTAGTACTAAAATGTTAGTCTTTTTTCATATCCAACATGTTTGTATTTCGGTTCATGAAGTTAACATAACTAAATGCATTTGAAATTAAATACAATTGTACATTTCAGGATTCCAATTAAAAAATAACAAAGATTATTCATGTTTCCAATTCGAAAGAAGCAAAAATAGAAGATCTACAAGCTCAAAACGCTTCTTTTGTATGAGATACTAGAAAGACAAAGTAGGACGTAGCAATATGCAATGTGGCCCTCTGGAGTGAAGGTGGAAATATAGGTAGTGAGTCTGGGACTAAAGTAGTTGAGTGTCAACCAACCACTGCTTGTTAGACCCAAACTTCAGCAACTCCTCTGAGGATGGTAAAATGAAAGTTGGCACAGACAGTGGCTTGAGTCATGGGGCTATTTTGAAGTGAAATACCTCCTGTGGAGCCAGACCCCATGTCTGATATCTTTGTTTACACAGCACCACTTTAGAGATACAATATAAAACTCCACAGACAGACTTAAACACTTTCAACCTACCGTCCCTATTTTGGGCATGTCATTAGATGGACAATTCTGTTTAAATATAGGGACAATAAATAGCAGACAAACAAACAAGTTTGATGAGTTTGTACATCTGCTATTTTCAATACTTTTGCACAACACTGTTGTATGTATGAAGCATGAAATAGTGCTTTAATTTAGAAAATATACTGTATGAAAAGGTGAAATAGGGAGATACAAGGTTTCTGCCTTATAGCGATGGTATAAATACAGAACTCCATCACTCTACACGAGTTCATACCCAAATCACTCATACCCAAAACTACAAAACAAGTACCCCCACCAAAACTACCTAAAAATACTCAAGAAATACCCCAAACTACCCAAAACGACCCAAAAGTACTCCGGAATACCCCAAACTACCGAAAGGTCTGCCCAAAGGTACCCAATGTATCCCAAAAGTACCCAAAAATACCTCAAACTACCCAAAGGTACCTTAAAGTACCCCAAAATACCCACAACTATAAACAACTCAAAGGTACACCCGAAATACCCCAAGGCACCCCAAATTAACCAAAACAAATTACACAAACAAATGTATTAGTAGCATTTTTGGGTATACCTTTGTATTGTTTTGGGGCAACTTTGTGTATACTTGGGGTGTCTTTGGGTGACCTGTGTGCTCTGTGCGTCCCCACAGTGTGGACAGTGACCTGTGTGCTCTGTGCGTCCCCACAGTGTGGACAGTGACCTGTGTGCTCTGTGCGTCCCCACAGTGTGGACAGTGACCTCGGGGGGGACAGCGAGGACGGGAAGGAGGACAGCGACAGCCCTCTGGTGCGAACCTTCAGCTTCCTGCGCAAGATGGCTGGCAGGGCGTCCCACAGGGTAAGGTTCAGAAGACTTTGTTGTCAAATCAAGGGTTTACAGGCGGAGAAAGTGGGTGAAATACATGTGCGTAACATAACCTCTGTGTTTTCCAGAAATGGAAAATGAAACTACTAATCTTGTCAAAGAGAACATAGAACCAATAATAAATGAATGAATACATGAACACTAGTCCATACCCGGGGATTATGTGCTGGTATGGAGAGGAGCTGCTGTATTCATCCTTTTTTATAGTTTTTTCTATCTACAAGATCACAATTGTGTTGTGTAAAATCCGGTCAAAACAATGGCGCAGCAATTCTTCTGCAGCCAGCGGGGGGTAAATAGCGACATCCTCAAGGCCGGTAGCGTTTTTCAAAACAAGATAAATGCCGCCTGGTTGTGTTTTTGCGACTGTCAGGTTAGTATGAAAACGACCAACCTACCGGTATGTCCGTCCGTGAGTGACGCTAATACTAGAAGTGTGTTTTTATGCTTTCTGGTATCAGATCAATATCGGTTGATACGCAAGCACGAACGTTGCTTCTCGCCATTACGGGGTGTTTGTTGTGTTGTTGTGTTGTGGTGATAGACATACATACCTGGCCATTATCTGGCTCTGGAGAGACGCCTACACTGTACAGTGAAAATACCTGCTCTCTGACACAGTCCTCATGACCCTTCAATTAACACTGAGCACTTCACTGTGTGTGTCTGGGTGTATACAGTACATATGCATACTTCAATAGTGCAGCTACAGCAAACACACACAGAGTGGTGCTCTCTCTCTCTTTCTCTCTCTCACTTGCACACGCACACACGCATGCAGCGCGCGCACGCGCGCACACACACACACACACACACACACACACACACACACACACACACACACACACACACACACACACAAACCTACATGAAAATACACCCTTCCGCTCTGCAGAGGCTTTGGGTGGAACGTTGTGGTAGTGAAGTGGTTAACCGTCACCTTTGCTCTGATGTGTGACAGATATTAAAATTGAAGTGGTTTTGTGACACAGTAACAGAAACTCTTCAACACTACAGCCCCTCCCGCTCACTCAGATCAGGGAAGCTGTCTGAGTGAACCCTTCCCTAAAACATCCGGGACAACACGACACATGTCTCAGACTAGCTCCTCCCTAGCCTGGCGGTGCCGGCCTCTATCACACACTTCGTTAGGGTGGTGTTGTGCGGTCTGGTTTATTAACCAGGCTAGCTCCTCCCTAGCCTGGCGGTGCCAGCCTCTATCACACACTTCGTTAGGGTGGTGTTGTGAGGTCTGGTTTATTAACCAGGCTAGCTCCTCCCGGCTCCCAAACGGTGGAAGAAACAAACTCCCACTTTGCGGTCACGACTGCAGACTCACTCCCAATCTTCCGCCGTAATCCGAAGACTCCCCTCTTCAGACTGCACCTTATAGCCTGTAGCGCCTAGCTTTGACCACCATGCAGTCTCTATGCAAAGGTTACAATGTCATTTAGATGTCGTGCTATTTAGACCGATGCTAGGTTCATTATTTACCTGGTATCCTTTAGCAGTGGTTCTCAAAGTGGGGTCCAGGGACCCCCAGGGGTCCTTGCGGAGTTATAGGTCTGTAACTCTGAGAGTGTGCAAATGGAACCAAATGGACTCTTAGGGCTCTATTTTGATAGTCTTAAGTACCCGCTCTGTAAGGCCTGTCCGTACTGTCTCTGACCACCAAACTTTTCATCTGAAAGGTCCGGTTCAACTACAAAATGACGTCACTCGCATCTTCTGAAAAGCATTACCCAGAATCAGAGTTCAGAAAGCTCGGAAAGTTGGAATTCTCCGACTAAAAGTTCGGTGCTCGGAAACAGTATGGACAGTTAAGGCATAAGAGCTGGTACTTAAGACAGAAATACAGCCCTTCGGGTCCATTTGGTTCCATTTGCACACTCTCAAGGTGGTCGCACACTGCTGCGTTTTTCGGGCCGAATATCGGTGTGAATTTCGGAGCGCGTGAATAAAAAAATCAACCTCACGTTATGTCAGTCACGTTTGCACACTGCCGCCCGTTTCGCGCACCACTCGGTCCCTTGCTCTCTCTATCTCTCTCTCTCTCTTTGCCCTGAAAAACGCATTTCGCAACGAAAAACGCAGCAGTGTGCAACCACCTTCAGAGTTAGGTTTTTTTAACGTAGATTGTGGCCCCCGAGTTAGAAGTTAGTATATCAAATGAGGTGCTTGGCCTTATGCACATAGAACTGGGGGTCTGAGCTATAGTTTACGGAGGCACTACACTGTAGCTCTGCATTGGATGTACAGGTATGTGTAGCTTGCTTATTGTTAGTGGTTCTGGATACAGAGCTGAATGGTACATTGTAAAACTAGTGTTCAGTGTGTGTCCACCGTGGGAGGAACAGGGATTTGATGGAGGCAGGGAGTGGGAGGAAGAAGTGTAGATTGTGATCCACCGCGTGTAAACGTTCGCCCACACCACAATCTGTCCATCTCCTATCGCCGGGCAGAAACCGTGTATACTGTACCTCCTTATTTTTTTGAACGTTTCTCTTTTCTCCGTAAATTAATGCCCACAACAGTTTGTCCAGAATCACAGATTTTTTTGCTTATGCCCATGATACACGGGCATATGCTGATGACATCGGGGATCTCCACATAATGGGCATCAAAGGCGGACACAGGCGGACAGAGTTTGTGTGCGTGTGTGTGCGCGTGTCTGTGCGTGTGTGTGTGTGTGCTGGGCGGTTGTTATAGGGTGCTGTGTGCTGGGGCCAGGGGGGTCACCAAATGATTATTATTGTTTTCGATTTCTTTCAATTCTTTCAATAGTCAATTTCTTGACTATTGCTCCTTTAAAGACAGGGTGATAATTTAAAGATGTTTAAAACATTAGGAGCCGTGGCTCACCACACCACACCAAAAGATGACACTATATTACTCAGTAGGACGTAGGTGATTGCTCATAGGATGCCAAATAGCTGCAAAGTGAAACTTTGATTTTTCACATTTTCCAACTGTACAAATCCAGCCCATGGTGCCGGGATGGCCAGAGACGCCACTCCGTGTGCATGCGTGCGTGTGTGCATGCACACACAGGGACGTGCAGAGAATGTTAGAGAGGCAGTGGCTGACATTTCTGAAAGGGCATTTGGTGGAAATATTGAAAATAGCAGACCTCCAAGCTCAGAGCTTGGAGGTCGGCTATTTTCTGTGCGTTATTATACCACACTGAACTAAGCATAATCAAGTCAATACAAGAGATGTGGTGTAACGGCATGGATTTCTACTCAGAGAGGGCAATTCTTTCAACATAAGACGCTGGATTCAAGTTCAGGAGAGTTTGGACGAGGCAATTTTCTTGAATGCCGCCTTCAGGTATGGCATGGAAAGAGGGCGTTCTTTCACCATAGTAAAAACTGCATTCATGGTCTGGAGAGGGCACTTTTTACAGACGGATAAAAGGGCAGGGGCTCAAGCCCCCTTTGGTGTCAATGTGTGCCTATGTGTGTGCATGAGAGAGAGAAAGAGCGAGAGAGAGGGAGAGAGAGAGAGAGAGAGAGAGACTTAGCCAGAGAGAGAGAGAGAGAGAGAGAGAGAGAGAGAGAGAGAGAGAGAGAGAGAGAGAGAGAGAGAGATTTAGTCAGATAGAGAGAGAGCGAGAGAGAGAGAGAGAGAGGTGGGGGTGTGGTTATATTTCCTGTACGAGGAGTGTGTAGCAGCGTGTTGCGCAAACTCTAGTCAGACAGAGAGCAGAGAGAGAGGAACCAGAGTGTTGAGTAATATAACATCCACCCTGCTGACTGACTGACTGGCAGCAGCTCTACCAACCAACCCGTAAAGTTACTGCTAGAATATACAGCCAGCAGAAGGACAGGAAGAAGAGACATACGGTATCTTAGGATATTTTGGTCCTAAAAGAAAGAATAAGAAAAAAAGAGACTGACTCTATCTATTGTTGGAATAAAAGCCTTCATCATGTCCAGAGCCGGGGACATCAACAAAACCCGAGAGGAGAGAATGAGATATATCAGTCTGAGGGTGAGTGACCATTAGATATAATAATCATACCAGTAATAATTATTATTATTACAAAATGTAATACCGTAACTTGATAATAACGTATGACAAACTTCTAGCTGTGTATAGGAGACAAACCTGATTTATATCTTGTCCTGTGGTGGTGAAGCTGGCAGGAAATAGCAGATCTACAAGCTCACAACGCGTCACTGCCGTGACGCGTTGTGAGCTTGTACATCTGTTATTTTCGGTCAGCGATACTGTCGTACGATGGAGTGTACATTGGGCATATATGGTTATAAGGAACTGGTGTTGAAATACAGTGTTCATTTTAACTCTTGAGAGGGCGAGTTTAACCAAATGGACCTGTAGCGATGTACCTAACTGGCTGCATTTATTTACAAGAGCGTAGTTCTTTCATTATCCAACTTGATGTTAAATGGCTTCCTTTATGACTGTTGGCACAAAGCAAAAGGCTTGTTGACCTGAGCTGAGAGGGGGGGTGCGAGAGACAGAAGAGAGAGATGCACAGAGAGAGAGAGAGAGAGAGAGAGAGAGAGAGAGAGAGAGAGAGAGAGAGAGAGAGAGATCATGTCCAACTGTACTTGTGTTATTTATTAATGATGTAACTCACTGATACTATAAAATAAATGAATGGCCTGTCTTTAGTCTTAACTTGTGACCTAAGGTAGTGTAATGTTAGTTATCATGAGTCATGACCTATGTCAGGAAAAGATGAACAATAAGATAAGATGAGACAGATAAACAACGTCATTGATCCACCAGAATCAGCAGAGACCAAGGTTTTGCACAAGAAAGGAGAAGTACAAGTCATCACAAGAAGCCATGAGGCAACCTCCCAACCATGGCTTTTATAGGGATGGGTATCGTTTAGGATTTTATTATTATTAATACAAATTATGATTCTGCTTTTCGATTCGGGGACTAATTGAGTTCCCGTTTCGGTTTCGTAATAAATAAAAAAAAGGAAACATTTTTAAAAGCATATCATTTTTGCGTAACAAAAATATCCCCTTTTCACCCCATTTTAGTCTCTATGCCAGTTAATTCCTCTGCACACAATTCATTTGTTGTGTTGTCACTGCTGTTGTTTACTCACCTGCCAATGAGGAGCTTATTCCATGATAGGAAGCTGTAAGGCTTGTTGTACTTGATACCTTGGATGATTAGGATGTTATCGATTCATTCTGATTCGATTCGATTCCTTCCATTTTAAAGGGTGTCCCCGGTACCCAGCTATTTGGATTACATTCCTACTTGGAACCTTATTTCGATACCCAACCCTAATGGCTCAGAGTGTCCCCAGACTCCCCAATAACCCTAACCCCTGCTCACAAGCCATCAGATCCTCAGTGTCAGTTTAACTCTGACATGTGGATGAATGAACACTTATTCAATGTGTAAAAGTGCTTTTTATTTCAGTGAAGAACCACTTGCTTTCAACATGGGGTTCACCAGGGGCTCTTGAGGAGGTTCCTTGGGGTCGCCAGATAAATGATTGATTGTTAAGAACCAAATGTACCCTTATAGGGCCGGGCCTGTGACTCTGAAGAGTGTACACATGGAACCAAATGGACCCTTACTAACCAGATCAAAATAAACCTTTATACACATGACAGACAGACACACGACCCAAGTACAATTACAACGTACCGTATTTTACAAACCTTGTCTGTGCGAAACTGTAACTTTTCAGGAGATGGAGAAACAACCTGTTCTGAATCTCCGATCCAATGTCGTTAATATGTACGTTGTTACTTTTCATTGGTCGGTGGTCAAAGACACCTCACCGCTTTCACTTAAAAATCTTTTCAAAAGTAGTGAAAATAGGTGATCTACAAGCTCACATCGCTACTTTTGTGTGACCCTGTCATAGGAGTAAGCAGGGCATTCATTTACGGACGTTTGTGAAGTATGGATTACAGTATGAAGTTTCCACACCTGAGCGGCGATTAGGGATGGGTATCGTTCACCTTTGAATCGATACGATACCTTTTTCGATACCTAGGAATCGATACGATACCCTTTTCGATACCATTTTAGATACTTTTTATTTAAGTTTAACTGCTCTACCACTGCTGCGGTAGAGCAGAGGTGATGATGATGATCACACAGTGTGGCGGAGCGGAGAGTATAGACGTTGGATAATCATCATAATAATAAACATTATAGGCTATTGTCGACTATTTTCCACAGTAACGAGTGTAGCCTATTAAAGCAGTCATTAAACTCTCAGTAGCCCAACTGTGACAGATACGACCGGCCAGGGGTGCGTTCCAGAGTATCGAAACAAGGTATCGTTCGTTTTTACGTGAACCGATACCCGATAGTATCGACGTCATGCAATCGATACCATTAAAAGTATCGCAGACGATACCCATCCCTAGCGGCGATATGTTATAGAGATCTATAATCAGGGGTGTGATGCTGTGCATACCGGTATCTACTGACGGTCAGGATTGGAATCCAATCAATCAATCAATCAATCAATGTGTGTGTGTGTGTCGTGTGTGTGTGTGTGTGTGTGTGTGTGTGTGTGTGTGTGTGTGTGTGTGTGTGTGTGTGTGTGTGTGTGTGTGTGTGTGTGTGTGTGTGTGTGTGTGTGTGTGTGTGTGTGTGCAGTACGTGCATGTTTAACTATAGCAACGGTTGCTATAGAAATGCCAGTGGGTTGGTGGTGGTGTGATATTATCTCGCTCCTCTGGCACATTCTGAAGGCCTTGGCCTCACTCAAACACACACACACACACACACACACACACACACACACACACACACACACACACACACACACACACACACACACGTATCACTATATATGAGGATTTTAGCATTTTTTACCAATTATTTTGTGATTTTTAACCCTAAAGCTTAGTGTTGTATTTAATTACACAACAGTGTCATGCAACTAAATATAAGCTATGCAATATGAGCTTTTAGCTCCATAATGTTTTATTAACCATTCCACATAAATGTGTTTTTGACAATTTCTCTAAATACTATTTTTAGTCATGAGTGTCTGCCCACAACACAAATTATGCAGGGACAGTAAAGGTACCAGAAATGTACTTACCGTATTTAAGGATTTTAAACATGTACTGTTTCTGACCATGTTGTTATGGTCAAAACTATCATCAGCGCTAGGACCCGTGCATACATTCGCTTTTGGTTTTGTTTCCAACTGAATCCTGGGAATCACATTTCTAACGGACCACAGGCAGACACTTTAATGACAGCACAGCAGAGTTACTAAGTAGAATAAAAGGGACTTTTAGTCTACTCGTTAAGTAGACTAAAAGGGACTTCGCACAGTATGACTTCAGGTGGTTAGAAAGTAATGCATTTTGTGCAAACCCAAGAATACACCAAGTCTCTTCACTAAAAATAGCAGATCTACAAGCTCACAACGTGTCACGTTGTGATTTTGTTTTTCTTATGTAGGAAAAGAAAATGGGATTTTTACTCGAGTCGTGACCCATAAAAATTGGTCTGTGACCCACAAATGGGTCCCGACCCAATGATTGGGAAACTGCTCTAGATCAGTGTTTCTCAACCACTGTGCCTGGGGACCTTTGGTGTGCCCCTGAGAAGGGTCAAGTGTGCCCCTTGAAACTGCTTGAAAGCCAGTATTGTATTTATAATTTTAAAAATGATTTAAACTAGTGAAAACAGCCGATCTACAAGCACACAACGCCTCGCCGTGCGCTTGTAGATCTTCTGTTTTCACTACTGTTGTGCGACAACCTTGTATGATGAAGCAGGGCTAAACTTGGAGATACAAGGTTTCTTCCCGTCAGTAACGATATTTACACCCCCGTATTATGTTGGTGTGCCCATGGATTCTTGGGACATGAAAAGTGTGCCCATGCAGAAAAAAGGTTGAGAAACCCTGCTCTAGATGATGTTATGCACCGGAAGGAGCTCATCTTACCTCGTTCCCCAAAATTCGGCAAAATAATGGGCACCAAAAAGTGGAATGACCGAGCTGGCAGTTTTGTCTGGTTCCCAGGCTAATTTTACACACTACACCATGTGACAAAAATGTCCCTAACACCATTCTGTACCCAGTGGAATGTCACTGACTTGGTCGCATGCTTCTGTCATGAGTTCAGCCTGATTTTATTCTTTTAGGAAAACATATTTTAGGGATACTGTAAAAAATACTTTCTTTCTTCAATCACTTTAACCACAAGACCCGAGGCCGAACATGGCTTCTAAATCAGCTTTCAGCTTTCTGAAGGAAAAAAAAAGTATGTTGCTATAATGAGTCGTTATCAAACTTGCCAACAACAACGATCCTCAAAATGATATGTATTTGGCAAAGATTTGAGTTAAAAAAGTTTCCTTTTAAAAAACTGTTTGCTGTATTCAAAGATTTGCACAAACTTTCAAGATTTTTCAATGTAGATACCAGCTCATAGCACGTCATGTGCCATGCCATGAGCTTGTAGATCTGCATGCTGTTTTTGAATAGCAAATCAATGTGCTATAATACTGTAGCTCAAATCGCTTAAATCGCTTTTGATGGGTTGAGCCCTATTTTATACTTTGGCTGGTCAAACCTTGCGGATCTAAAGGCTCACGCTGATGAGTACACATTGTGAGCTTGTAGATCTACACAAAACATTAGGGGTAAATTAAGACAAAAGTTTAAAGGAGAAAATGGAATGTTTTGCATTATTATTCTTTATTACTTCATTATGTCCATGGTATGATGTTGTATTGTTACACAACTATCATCAGGTATGAAATTCATCCAGAGAGGAGTGGGAGGCTGCATGGTGAAAGTACACTGAGCATGTGGATGAGAGTACTGCGTAGGATGGAGAGAGGAAGACCCAAGGACAGAGAGAGAGAGAGAGAGAGAGAGAGAGATAGAGGGAGAGGAGAGGAGAGAGAGAGAGAGAGAGAGAGAGAGAGAGAGAGAGAGAGAGAGAGAGGAGAGAGAGAGAGAGAGAGGGAGAGAGAGAGAGAGAGAGAGAGAGAGAGAGAGAGAGAGAGAGAGAGAGAGAGAGAGAGAGAGAGAGAGAGAGAGAGAGAGAGAGAGAGAGAGAGAGAGAGCAGTGACTCATGCCAAAAATATTCTTCATAGAAGACGATGTGGCATAGTGAAAATAGCCAAGCTACAAGCTCACCCAAGTTTGTAGATCTGCCATTTACAGGGTGTGACACTGTCATACTGACAAAGTAAAAGACACACACATACACACACACACACACACACACACACACACACAGACACACACGCACCCACACACACACACACACACACACACACACACACACACACACACACACATACACTCTCAGAGTTATGGGGGTCCTTGAAAATAAAACGTTTGAGAACCACTGATTCATTAAATCAATAACTAACTAGTCCTGTGCCCGGGGGTGTGCGATAGGGGATTGAATGTTGGAGTCTCAGAAGTAACCAGACCAGTGCCCGTTGGGCAGAACAGTCACCAATCACCATCCATGTCCAGTTGTGCAATACCTGTTGTATCTGTCTGTCTGGCTGGCACTCTTTTATGCCCATAATGTATATGGTGTTCCGTGTCCAGCCCAGTCTGTGATGTCATCTCCAAATGTATACACTGTAGTGATGTCAGTCAGTGATGTCAGTTGGGCTTTGTTGATGTCAGTTGGGCATTGTTACCATGGTGGTTTAGTATCAGTGGACGGCGGACAGACATTCAGTACATTAATTCATGGGTTGCATTTGTAGTCCTAAACCGGCCATATTGAGTACCAACACAGGTGTTCAATTTGTCTGATTGGCATAGAACTAATGTTCTACGTTAATCACACCAACACCTGTGTTGGTCCTCAAAATGGCTGGTGTAGGACTACAAATGCAGCCCATGAATAGTTAGATAGATACACATAAGCAGTAAGTATGCCTTGGCAAGGACCAGAGAATGAGGTTACAAAAATATTCACTGTTTAGTGTGTGTCGGGGAGAGATGTGCATCGCATCGTCCGGCAAGCACATCTCACTCCAAACTAACACAACGTCACTGTCCAGCAGAAACTTTGTATCTCCAAGTTTCAAATTTGCATGTTTTTATTCTAAAGCCCTGCCTCATCATATAAGACTGTTGCACAAAACTAGTGAAAAGACTTGCGAGGCGGTGCGAGGCGGTGTGTGCTTGTAGATCGTCTATTTTCACTCGTTTAAATCCTTTTTAAGGGAACAGTTTTGGACATGCAAGGTTTACACCCGACAACGACGATAACTATCATAACTAACGAAATGTAACTTTAATTGATTCTATTTCTAGGGTGGAACCCTGATTCTCAAACCTGGCTGCTTTTAGACACTGTTACAAACACACACCAGTGTTTTCTCTAACAGTGCACTGTATTCTAATATTCGTCAGCACAAGTACAATGCATTGTCACACCCATCATGTCAGACGGGTGGCGAGTTGGGACAGGAGTTGACCATCCCTCACCCGTGTGATGCGACGGGATGCCTTGTTGCATAACGTGTTGACGCGTCTGTCTGTCTGTCTGTCTATCTGTCTGTCTTACAATGATGTAATGATTTAAGATTATTGAACATTTTCTGCTTGTGAAGTTGGGAACTTGGGATGCATTTGTGGTGGTTTAAATCCGTTTTTCCTTTTTTGTTGTATTCATTATAGTTAAAAACAGAATTTAAAAAGATGATATACCTAACCATATTGTGCAGGAGAAGTGTAGAAGCCAAGAGGCTTGTAGAGAACTTTCTTCTAAAAATCAGACGTATAAAACATATTTCAATAAAATACTAGTAATACTGTCAAGAGATATTCATACTTTCATACATACATACATACATACCTATACATACACAGTACAGTACATACTGTACATACAATACTGTATAACATAACCATCTACCCACCTGCCTACACCCACATAACCAATAGTAATAAATACACACATAGACCCATAAACAGTGTTTGAACAGCTTCCCATCAGCCCTTGCACTCATGGCTGCGTGACACTCACTATTTTACTGCTGTTTCAACACTTTCAGAAGATCCTATACAGGTATGCTGTTGGTCTTTAAAGCTAACTACAAAACAATGCTCATATCCAAGGAGCAGTGGATTAAGACATTGTTCTTGGGTTAATAATAATAATAATAATAATAAAACAAAAATCTTGTTTCAATGACAAAACCTGCCTACGGTATATACCGATGTCAGATGTCATCATGTCAGTGGTGTAGGCGGGTTTCTGAACTGTCCACAGCCCTCCTCTGAGACACGCAGAGTGAATAGACAGAAAGGGTGACATAATTATAATGAACGTTATTAGCGAGGACCAATCATATGAATGATGGTGGAAGTGGTCCTTTACGTACATAGCGTTTAAAAGTGGTTAATATGTGCACTTGTGAAGCCTTGATCATGAACGGAACTCCGCTGTGTGTGTGTGTGTGTGTGTGTGTGTGTGTGTGTGTGTGTGTGTGTGTGTGTGTGTGTGTGTGTGTGTGTGTGTGTGTGTGTGTGTGTGTGTGTGTGTGTGTGTGTGTGTGTGTGTGTGTGTGTGTGTGCGTGCGTGCGTGCGTGCGTGCGTGCGTGCGTGCGTGCGTGCGTGCGTGCGTGCGTGCGTGCGTGCGTGCGTGCGTGCGTGCGTGCGTGCGTGCGTGCGTGCGTGCGTGCGTGCGTGCGTGCGTGCGTGCGTGCGTGCGTGCGTGCGTGCGTGCGTGCGTGCGTGTGTGCACGTGTGTGATAGTCTGACACCCTGGCATCATGTAGGGCCCTTTCTACCTCTCACCTACTTTACCATGCTGTCGCTCTCAGGCGGAAAAACCTTGCATCTCCATATATAAACTTTCTTACTGTATGTTTTTTGCTTTTTTCATCAATTAACACCCTACTTGATCATACAGGAGTGTCGCTTCAAAAGCAGTGAAAATAGCCGATCTACAAGCTCACAACGTGCCACTCCCGCTGCACCTTGTAGATCAGCTACTTTTTAAAAGGAACAGCTTTGGACGTACGAGGATTCCACCCTGAAAGCAGCGACGTTAGCAGAGCTGGCAGAGAGTGTCAGAGCAAACAGGAAGCGCTTTCACAAGCCGCTCTTCCCACCGGCTATCACTGATTGCGAGAGACGCTCGGGCTTGGAATGAATCACGCATACACGCACATGCACATACACATGCGCACACACACTAGAGCAGGGGTCTTCAACAGGGGGTCCAGGACCCCTAGGGCAGTACAAGCACACAACGCCTCGCTGTGCGAGGCGTTGTGTGCTTGTAATTGTATATCTGCTGTTTTCACTACTGTTGTGCGACAGCCTTGTATGATGAAGCAGGGCTTTACTTTGCGAAGAAACTTACACATTTGAAACTTGGAAATACAAGGTTTCTTCCCGACAGTGACGATATTTACAACCCCGTATTATGTTCGTGTGCCCATGGATTCTTGGGACATGAAAAGTGTGCCCATGCAGAAAAAAGGTTGAGAAACACTGCCCTAGGCGGTCCTCAGAGTTACTACAGGGGGTCCTCCAAATCTTTGCGTGATAGAAACTTTCTCCTTTTTTATATTAACCACTTGAACCCTAGCGTCCATATTCGGAGAAATGTAACCAACAATAGCAGATCTACAAGCTCTCGCGCTGCGAGGCGTTGTGAGCTTGTAGATCGACTATTTTTGGCAAAGAGCTTGGGTGTAGAGGGGGAAAAAGAGCAGACTAAGAACAGAGTGAAAGGTCAAGTTTATTAAGTATTGACGGTTCAAGTGGTTAAATATCCGAGAACACACATTGACATGAATCCAAAATACACTGACGATTGTGCTGTCAAACATTTAAACTATATGGAATCTATGAACCGGTTGTGGGGGTCCTTGCTTCATCTCTCTCTCAACTAAGGGGTCCTTGGCCTGAAAACGTTGAAGACCCCTGTGCTAGAGTATCTATGATATTGTATCGTCATTGTTTTGGATGCATACTTGCATACCATAAGAACTCCATTTTGCATGTACTGTACGCCTGTGCCCCTGCTATGACAAGTGAATGTCCCTTACAGGGGTCATCAATATGTCCATACACGGACAAATGTTTCCATGGCAAGACTTTGTTTTGTCCGTGGCAAATTCTAGATTTTCATTATAATTTTCTTAATTTCATCCCAATTACTGAATGTCGAGTCTCCAGGTTTCCGGCGAAAATATGTATGAAACTGATTTACTATGACACTGTGGCATAGTAAATCAGTGGTGGAGTCTAGTATTAGTGGTTCTCAAATATTTTATCCCTGCAAGCCAAATGATGACATGATAACGTCCTCCGGTGACTCCGGTGATGTTCAGAACTAGCCCAGATCACAGCCCGTTTGGGGATGATCTTGACGTCGCGACACTGTTGTATGATTAATTAGGTATGTAAGTGCTTATTGATTGGAACACGGCAGCACAGAAGATATCCTTGAAGGTTGGGTCTACTCCTACACCTCAATCACACTCAGAGACAAAGACATTTTGTCTGACGAGAGAGCCTTATGTAACAGCCCTGACGCTAGCATTTAACTATCACACGCACGCGCACAGCCGCACACACGCACGCACGCACGCACACACACACACACACACACACACACACACACACACACACACACACACACACACACACACACACACACACACACACACACACACCATACTTGTGAGGACATCAACATTTTAGGAGCGTCGATTTTGAAAAACAGCCAATCTACAAGCTTGTAGATGTGCTGCAACAATCATGCTCGACTCTATTTCTGACCCCTAAACCTAACTGGTAAAATGCCTAATACTAACACTAACCCCCAACCTGAATCTTTCCCTAATTGTCTCTAAAAAAAATCTTTTTTTATAACATTGTCTGTTGTGAGAAGCAGGATCTAAAATTCTACAATATTATGGGGACACAATTAGTAATATACTGTAATAAGTAGCACACATGCACGCAGCCACGCACACACACACACACACACACACACACACACACACACACACACACACACACACACACACACACACACACACACACACACACACACACACACACACACACACACACACACACACACACACACACACAGAGAGAGAGAGAGAGAACAGTGTGTTTATTGTCTGACTGCGGTCAGACAGCCTTCTGCTTTTACAACCAGAGACGATCACATGCATTGATGTGATCATCTGTCTTTAAGGCTCCCCCCCTGCTTCTTGAATAGCACTCTTCATCCCATAATCAGACCTAGTTCATCCCACAGGGGATATTCCGTGTTCAGCTTCATTCACACCAGTGCCTTCTCACGGTGCGGTTAGGGGTTAACGGCCTTGCTCGGGGACACCTCGGCACATTGCCAGCGCCGGGGGATTCGAACCTGGGACCTCTCTCTCTCTCTCTCTACCCCTACAGCTATGGTCGCAGTCCCAATCTCCAGTTTGAGGTACTGTTTTCTGTTATTGTGTAGGGAAAGCTTTCACTGGGAATAGTCGATCGACAAGCTCACAACACGTTGCGTTGGACAGAGATGCATGGAGTTTAATTGGTTCATTGAGTTTTCCCTTTTCTCAATTATTTATGCATAGACTGTGCCTCAAAGGTGGCAAATGGCGTGAACTTGTCGATTGGCTATTGTCAACATAAAAAGACATGATAGAATAGCACCACTTAGGGAGGGGTTTAAGTGGTCGATGGCAGTTGCGGAAGACGTGTTTTTTTGTTAAAACATTAAAGCTCTATATTCTGAATGTAATCATTGCTATCACTATTGAGTGTTTATTCAGTAATAGGGGTCTCCCTGGGCCCTATTATGATCCAGGTCTTATGCCTTATGCCTTAACTTCTTTACCTTTTTTTCACTATTTTGAAAAACATTTTTAAATACTTCAAATGCGGATCTACATCTGCACGTTGTGAACTTGCAGATCAGCTATTTGAAATATTTAAAAAAACAAAAACAAAATAGTAAAAAAAGGCAAAGAAGTTAAGGCATAAGGCATAAGACCTGGATCATAATAGGGCCCCCTGTCTCTCAAGCTCTTAAATATACAGAAAATACATTTTCATTTTACATTTTCAGATTGTTCTAGTTGCAATTCTGTCTGCTCATTTCTTTGTGTCATCACTTCCAATTTCACCTGTTTATCCCGTATGCTGTGTGAGTTCTCTCTCCTGATTGGATAAAACGTGTATCCTGGCCTGAAAATGTATTTTCTGTTTACTAAAGAGCTGGAGAGACATGGAGACTCCTGTTACAGAAGCAGGGTTTGGCAACCTTTTTGAAATTAAGTGTCATGTTTTTATTTTCTAGATAGTCAGTGTGCCATGTAACGTTTTAATGACACACCATCAAATATTCAGGCATATTTTAATTGTCAGGACATTGTTATAACCATCATTAGCAATAACCCACCTATCTCCCTGACTCCCTCCCTAGTCAAAGTTCAGAGTTTTAATGAATGTAGAATTATGTGCAGGATGTAATTTGCTGTAAATTAGGTGACTTTGTTTAATTGACCACGTTTAAAAATGTATATTCAATTTTAAAATAAAAGTCCTCTCTCTCAGACTTCTGCCAGTGTGCCAGCTGTGATCACCCTCCCCTGTGCCATTGTTGGCACCCGTGCCTAAGGTTGCCTACCCCTGTTCCATAGCAATGATTACTATCACATTATAGAGCTATTTTACACTTAGTCTAACAAAAAATAAATATCACTTACCCTACAGTACTGTAGAGCGAAAACAGAAAAGCCATTAGTATATGATTTTTGGGGGTTCCTTACATCACAGTGTGACAATTTAAGGACTTTTAAGACCTTTTTAATACCGCTAAAAAGAAAAGACCATGACTGTGTCAAGTAATCAACAAACTATACTAAATTGTATAAAAACTGGCCAACATTGACCAAATTGACAAAAAATATCCACAATTTTCCAACGTCCCATTATGTATTGCGCAGAAGGTTTGCGGCAGTTCCGGAGTAGTAGCCGAGTGTGATCTACAAGCTCACAATGGTTGCATCTGCGACGAGACGTGAGCTTGTATGTCAGCTGTTCTCCAGATGTGTCCCACACGTAATTGTACAGTAAATTCTCACGGAAACATGTGGATACGAAATAGGCCAAAAGATCTACAAGCTCACAACGCCTCACCCTTGGAGGCAAGCTTGTAGATCGGCTATTTCCACAATATTTATCTGTGGAACTGAGGGCTGACACGTGGTCGTTTCGTGGCCAAATGCATATCAATGTAGTGCATGGGTGGGCAACTTTGAGAGGGCCACTATATTTCCACCTTCACTCCAGAGGGCCACATTGCATATTGCTACTTTCTACTGTGTCATATCACATACAAAAGAAGCAAAAATAGCAGATCTACAAGCTCTTTTGAGCTTGTAGATCGGCTATTTTTGCCTCTTTTGAATTGGAATCCTGAATTATTGTTTTGTTATTTATCATTGGAATCCTGAAATGTAACATTTTGATTCAATGTCAAACGCATTTAGTTATATGCTCATGTTAACTTTATGAACCTAAAAAAAAAAAAAAAAAACATTTTAATACTACTATACTAGTCATTAAGCTACTAAGATAGACTGACGGAATCAAAGCAGGTCATGTTTGGAGCTGAAATCAATAATATATCAGTATTTCGGTATTAACCTGAGGGCCGCATTAAGTGAAGGTGGGGGCCGCATGTGGCCCCCGGGCCGCCAGTTGCCCATGTATGATGTAGTGGATCTCAACCTTTTCTGGATCTGACCCCACTTGACAATCTCGAAAGCATACGCAGTTCAACCATCTGACAAATGCAAGTGTTGTTCCAGACCCTAGACAGCAGTGGTTCCCAAACACTGGGTCGGGACCCATTTGTGGGTCGGGTCCCTTTATTTTTTGTTTCCTACATTTTGTTTTTAATTATTATTATTTCAAAACATTTTCAAAAAACATTCCCAAAAAATGCAAACAATTTCATGAATTAAAAACAAATGCAATATATATATATATATATATATATTTTGTAATTTCATGAGGAAATAAAAGAAAAATCGAAGAAATTCCATTAGAAAAAAGTTTAAGAAGTAGTGAAGTGAAGATAGCCGATCTACAAGCTTCTAAAGCAGCGCGAAGCGACGTGTTGTGCTCTTGTAGATCTGCTATTTTCACTAGTTAGGGTCCCGAGCAAACATCTAATCTTTCTTTTGGGTCTTGACCTGAAAGGTTTGGGAACCACTGCTATATAGAGTGTGCCAATTGTAGTCCTATAACGGCCATATTTTGGGTCAAACACAGGTGTTTCAATTGTTTGATTGGCATAGAACTAATGATCTACTCCAATCAGAACACCTGTGTTTGACCCAAAATATGGCCGCTGTAGGACTACAATTGCCACACTCTATAGCATTCGGATATTGTGGAATAGTGGTCTAGCTATGTGAGACCACACTGTGTTTCACTCTTGCACGCTCTCTTGTCATTCTAACCGTTAGAATGAAAATATGACTACTATGATGGGGGCCAAACATTTGTGCTATAGGAACTTTTTGTTCACTTTTTGAACCCTGGCATCCCTACTCTGGGGGTCACAGGCGACTCACTGGCTTACAAAGTGTCGCGCTGACACTCTGAGCTTTTTTATCTGGGATTTTCAGCGAGGAAAAAGAGCAAATCTGTTTTTTTTTTGTTGGTGAATAACTTGTTGACCTTTCGTAGCAGAGTCCTAGCAGCTCTGTCAGTATTCCCCCGGCGGCCATTCGCCACTTTTGTTTTAGCAACAACTTCCTCTCCCCACTGCAGGCCTGAAAAGAGGAAGTGTGAGCATGCTACTTCCTGTTTGCTGAATGCAATCAGTCCAGCACAATTCCCCCTCGCAACGTGATTTGATCTCCACGCCTCAAACTGCATGGTGAAAACACTAGGTCAGCGGTTCCCAACCTGTGGGGCTGGGCTCACTTGCGGGCCTTGAGGGAGGGTATTGCAAGTTGTCTCCCAAATAATTGGCAAAACACTACGGTTTTATTGATAACATAGCATGAATATAAAAAATACAATAAGGTAAAAAAGAAAATATGACACATATATATTTATTCCTTGAAAACTTGAAAAGTGTGTTTTCATATTGAGCATGGTAAGTATACTATGCTGGTTCTTTTGATCCGAGCAGGAGCACAATGGATTGATTGATCATTCAAATAAACATGCTCTGAAAAGGCACCCATTCTACCAGATGGGCTGAGAACCACTGAACCAGGTTGACAACATTTTGTACCATATTGTGACAGTTTTTATGTTGCTTGATTCAGTATTTAGATATTTGATATTCATTATAGATTTTATCAGACATGCCCCTTGCTATACAAACCCATCGTAACTTCAAACTCCTTTTTAACCACGATAGATTAATCGAAAACACCTTGGTTCTGGTGACTCATACTGCCCTCTTAATACATGGGGGGCCATGTTTTTTCAATTCATTTTTTTCATTATGGGGAATGAAAATGAGTATGAGTCACTGGCGGAACAAGTCAACACCGCACCGGTAAGCAAGCCACAATGATCGGCCTGAGTAGATGATAAAAACAACCCAATAGCACCCTTAGTAGCTAGCCTGACAGTGTGTCGCGGGTTCAATTCCCGTTTCCGATGACCTTTGCTGCATCTCTCCCCATCTCCGTCTATCTGTACTGTAAGCTATCAAATCAAAGGGAGAAAAGTCCCCAAAAAATAGATGTAAAAATGAAAAAGGTATTTACAAAAGACTATAAACACTCACTCATTTCTCACAATGTGTACTTGAACAGGCTGTCTGATTCATTTGCTCCCCGAGGTGATGTCACTTAGTAGTGCTGCTTTAATCCCACCCACCACAGGGAGATGTCTCTGGACCGTCCATCATGTTTTTTTTATTTGTTTATCTGTGTATCGAAAATATCTATGTCTTATGTCTGAGTTGTACTTAGTGCTTAGTTCTAACCAGCATCCCTGTGAAGCAGTTCATTTACTTTTAATGATGAAACTAAGAAAGCAAGCGGCAAACGGGACTATTATAGCGTACGTGGCCAGTCAAGAGTGGATACGGAAACAATTTCTGTGTTTGAATGTGCGTGTGTGGAAATGACCAGATATTATAGCAACTACGAGATCCATGCTCATACTATTTTTTTGCTAATAGGGTGTGCCAAATGTAGTTCTAAGAGCGGCCATTTCTTGGGTAAACACAGCCTTACACAGGTGTTCTGATTAGACTATAGCATTAGTTCTATGCAATCAAACAATTGAAACACCTGTGTTTTGACCCAAGAAATGGCCGCTAAGGACTACAATGACGTAGCCGCTGGCACACACTATACACACAAAGTAAAATGTACTGTAGGACAGTGTTGTTTTTGACAGCAAATTTTGATTTAGTTTTAGTCATAGTCTTTTGAATAAAATCTCATTTTGTTTTAGTCATAATTTAGTCACCTGAAAAGTTTTAGTTTTAGTCTAATTTTAGTCGACTAAATATCATAAGATTTTATGGCGACTAAATCTACAGTTGATTTAGTCAACTAAAATGTATTTTGGCAGGCCTTGATGGCATCGTAATGACTGATTTTACGCTTGGTTGTGTGCTGAAAATAGCCGATCTACAAGCTCACAACGCGTCGCAGCGCGACACATTGTGACCTTGTAGATCTGCTATTTTCAGCATGCAACACCTGAGAGCAACCAAACATAAAATGACTCTTCAGCACTAGTCCCTCCCCAACATTTTAGTCTAGTTTTTATTTTGTTGATGAAATTGTCAATATATTTAGTCTTAGTTTTAGTCATCACAGCTTAGTTTTTATTTAGTTTTCGTCAGTGAAAAAAACATAGTCGACAAACATTTTTCGCCATAGTTTTAGTCGACGAAATCAACACTGCTGTAGGAGCAGTTTGCACCGCTCAATAATAGGCACTATTATATATTATATGAGCACTGAACAGTAAAACAGTAAAACTGAACAGTAAATAGAAACCAAACTTTCCAAAGTTATTGTGAAAAGCCAAGTTTTTTTACAAAATAAATGAATATGAAGTTTTCCTACAGTCGGGCACATTGACGAATTACAAGCTCGGAATCTATGGCGTTTCGATGCGTTGTAGTGTATTTATCAGAAGATTAATTTGTACAGGCGGGAAATGGAAAGGATTCAGAAGCTCGTGCCAAATTAATTGCGATTATCTCACATAATTAGGATCAGGCGATTATGTAACGATTGTGACGGGCCTTTTCGGGAACTGTTGTAACACGTACCGTTTTGCATGTCTGTCTTCCCCAGAACAAGGAGAAGGAGAGGATGAGGGAGAGGGAAAAGGAGGCGCGGGAGAGGGAGGCGCGCTACAGCAACGGCCACCTCTACACCTCCCTGACGGTGTCCGGGACCACACTGTGCACCGCCTGCAACAAGAGCATCACCGCCAAGGAGGCCCTGAGCTGTCCCAGTGAGTACCACCACCACAGTAACTAATAACTAGCCTCTAGCATCACTGCCAAGGAGGCCCTGAGCTGTCCCAGTGAGTACCACCACCACAGTAACTAATAACTAGCCTCTAGCATCACTGCCAAGGAGGCCCTGAGCTGCCCCAGTGAGTACCACCACCACAGTAACTAATAACTAGCCTCTAGCATCACTGCCAAGGAGGCCCTGAGCTGTCCCAGTGAGTACCACCACCACAGTAACTAATAACTAGCCTCTAGCATCACTGCCAAGGAGGCCCTGAGCTGTCCCAGTGAGTACCACCACCACAGTAACTAATAACTAGCCTCTAGCATCACTGCCAAGGAGGCCCTGAGCTGCCCCAGTGAGTACCACCACCACAGTAACTAATAACTAGCCTCTAGCATCACTGCCAAGGAGGCCCTGAGCTGTCCCAGTGAGTACCACCACCACAGTAACTAATAACTAGCCTCTAGCATCACTGCCAAGGAGGCCCTGAGCTGTCCCAGTGAGTACCACCACCACAGTAACTAATAACTAGCCTCTAGCATCACTGCCAAGGAGGCCCTGAGCTGTCCCAGTGAGTACCACCACCACAGTAACTAATAACTAGCCTCTAGCATCACTGCCAAGGAGGCCCTGAGCTGCCCCAGTGAGTACCACCACCACAGTAACTAATAACTAGCCTCTAGCATCACTGCCAAGGAGGCCCTGAGCTGTCCCAGTGAGTACCACCACCACAGTAACTAAGAGCTGTCCCAGTGAGTACCACCACCACAGTAACTAATAACTAGCCTCTAGCATCACCGCCAAGGAGGCCCTGAGCTGCCCCAGTGAGTACCACCACCACAGTAACTAATAACTAGCCTCTAGCATCACCGCCAAGGAGGCCCTGAGCTGCCCCAGTGAGTACCACCACCACAGTAACTAATAACTAGCCTCTAGCATCACTGCCAAGGAGGCCCTGAGCTGTCCCAGTGAGTACCACCACCACAGTAACTAATAGCTGTCCCAGTGAGTACCACCACCACAGTAACTAATAACTAGCCTCTAGCATCACCGCCAAGGAGGCCCTGAGCTGTCCCAGTGAGTACCAACCACCACAGTAACTAATAGCTGTCCCAGTGAGTACCAACCACCACAGTAACTAAGAGCTGTCCCAGTGAGTACCAACCACCACAGTAACTAATAACTAGCCTCTAGCATCACTGCCAAGGAGGCCCTGAGCTGTCCCAGTGCGTACCACCACCACAGTAGCCTCTGAAACCAAAGCTTATTTTGGCGGAAGAAAAATAAACCTGGGCAATCGCGTTAAAATCACTGTTGGAGGAAGTGTAGAATTTCGCTAACCAATCAATGTGCAGAGGGGCGTCGCACCAAATGTGTTGATGTCATGACGCAGCAGCATTCTCTGAGCCCTTTGCTGTGTCCTCTCCTCAAAATGTGTCCAAACGGCAACTACAACCAGGTTGTTTTTTTTGGGAGGCTAACTAGCAAGAATTACAACTATTTGGAGACATGGCTGAACCCACCACCACTCCATCAAAATCCATCACGGACGTGTGCTGACTCTGTGGGGAGATGTTTAGTGACCCCAGAAGCAAACACAATTTATTCATTAAGAATGACAAGCAGGACTAGGTTTTCAGTTGGCGACAAAAACCCTTTGGACAAGCCGTTGAGGGAGGGGGAGGAGGAGAGGAGCAGAGTGGGGTGGGGGGAGGAAAACACATGCTATTGGCCGGAGACTCCCGGAGAGATACTCCGGGTCCGCCCATCTACATACAGAAAGTGTCCGCGTTGGCTTAGAGTGCCACCAGAGTAACTAAGGAGTTGTATTTAAGTACTGAACTTAAAGGTTTCAGTTTCAGTTTTCATGTATGTGACAGCCTTCCTCAATCATGATCAAGTGGGGGCAGGTCTTGGTGCGCGCAAGGCCCGCCCCCACTCGACCATGTTTGGAGGAAGGCCCCACTCTATCCAGGAGGAAAATTTGTCACCCAACAGTTTTTTAAACTATTTTTTTATTCTTTTATTTTTTTTGCGGTGCTAACCGCTCCTACATCTGGCTTTGTCTGTTTGTATGTATGTACGTACGTACGTACATATGTCCCACATTTGGCTCATTGACCAAGTTTTGCGGGACGCTTAATGAAATGAAAAAGCACAGCTCACTTCACACTGGGTGTGATTCTTTTAAAGAAGATTTCACATTTTGTATAGATTTCTATGAATGCGAGAACAATGGCTTCCATTACAGCATAGTGTCTTTCCAGGAATAGAAAACCTGCGCTTTCTAATAGCTTGGATTCCCCATCGATGATGTCACTGGTAGGCTGCGGAATTCTGAACTGCCCACAGCCCTCCTCTGAGACACACAGACAGAAATAGTAGACAACAATGGTAACCAAAATATAATGAGAAATGAGAAATTAATCGTATATAGTAATACAAGTACACACACACACACACACACACACACACACACACACACACACACACACACACACACACACACACACACACACACACACACACACACAGGCCTACTGCAGCTTTCATCTAAGGGTGTTTGTCGGTGAGTGCTGGGGTTGAAAGTCATTTGACTGCTCTGCTGCAGCTGACTTCCTGTTTGAGTGTCTTGAACAGGAAGTGAAAGCAGTAACTTTGTACCACGGAGGATGAGGTCAGACAGAGAACAGCAGAAAGACGACACAGCAAATCATTTAGATAAACCACTGGTTCTCAACCTGTGGTCCGTGGACTCCCAGGTGTCCTTGAGGGCTTTCCCAACAAAATGAGCTAATACAGCATCAAACACTTTAAAACAGCGGAGGCCAGTTGCATTAAGCAGGTGACACATGGTCAAATTTGGTCTAAACTCGCCACCTGTTTGATGCAATGGTGTGAGAATGAGTTGTCCTCTCATATCTTTCTATGGGCTGCTGTCGTTTTCATGCCACGGCTAGAAGAGGGTCTGTCTTTGAGACAGACACGTACATTGTATATTTAGTGGTCTTGGAGGTTTTTATGTTCGTTCTTTTTAGTTTGATTGTCATGGCTGCCAATTCCAACCTGATATTGTGTCTGACTTCCGATTTATCCAGACCATACTGAATAACTGCCAGCTTGCATGAAGCCTTAAGACTAGGACTTAAGTTTAACATGAACAGGTCAACATCACCAAAGAGGATGCTACGATCTCCGACCATGCAGCAGCACATCCCTTGGGCTCGACCTTGTTCCAGGAGAAGGTCTTTGGATTGAATTTCCACAGGTCATTGAAGATGTAGTCATATTTGCTATGAAATATGTACAACTCTCCATCCTAGGCAAAGGCTGAATGAAGCCTGCATTTGTTCTGGACGAAGCTGTGCAGAAGGCATGTTGGCAGTTGGTCTCTGTGTCGAACCCTCTGATGTGTATGTTGTAACCCCCAAATACAAACATCTTTGTCCCGATGATGGTTGCAGAGGTTGCATGATGTATTTTTGTATTCTGAAAAAAAGTGGTGATATCCGTCTGCATTAACTGCCAAAAACGTGAATCCCTTAAAAATCCTGTTGTACCACCCTGCCACGCCCGTGAATCCCGTGAATAAAAAAAAAAAAAAAAAAAAAAAAGGTTTTTTTTTTTTAATTTTTTTTTTCAAAAAAATTTTTTTGGACCCCAAAAACGTTAGTAGGCATGATAGCGATCGCGAAATTGCTTGTTTAACCCCCATACAACCCCCATACAACTCAGGTAGCAGACCTCCAAGCTCACAACAGTGTAAAACATAATGGCTGCTATCTCATGAATGCCTGAACGGATTTCCATTCGGATTTTTTTGTTTGAAAGCTGTGAGCAATGTGGACACACGTGGTGCATTATCTAGGCATGGGTGTGCATGATCCGTGCACTATGAATTACATGGAAGTCTATGGAGACGAATGGCAGTTAAAGAGTACGAAGGTATTGTTAAATGGCAGCATATGAGTTAATTAAATACCGGACTATTTTGGTGTTGTCCAACTTGTAGAAGCCATTAATGTGTCCAGTCCAGTTTCCACATGCATGACCCCAAGACAGGCTGAGTGTTTGTCCTAACGTTGTGTCGTCTCTTCAGCCTGTAACGATATGTCCTAACGTCGTGTTTGTTTCTTGGTCTTCTGTGCAGCCTGTAACGATATGTCCTAACGTCGTGTTTGTTTCCCGGTCTTCTGTGCAGCCTGTAACGATATGTCCTAACGTCGTGTTTGTTTCCCGGTCTTCTGTGCAGCCTGTAACGTCACCATCCACAATCGCTGTCGGGACACGCTGCCCAACTGCACCAAGATGAAACAACGGGTAAGACACAAACAGAGCAAACTCTCATGACCCTTTGCCACTGAGAGAACTAAGCTGAACTGTGCTGTGTTACGTATTCCACGGGTTATATGGATTTGTTTCCATGTGCTTCCACGAAAAGGTTCTGAGAGCCCTAATTTATAATATAATACGGTACATTAACCACTTTAGTCCTATTTTATACCCAGCCTATTTGAAAATAGCCAATCTACAAGCTCACAACATGTCGCATTGTGGCGCGTTGTGAGCTTGTAGATCTGCTAGCCTATTATCTGCTATATACTTAAAGTACATTTTTGCTTGTAACAGAGAATTTCTATAATGCGGTATTGATACTTTTATTTGAGTTAACTTAAGTTACGGTAAGTTAGATTCATGGGTTACACTTTGTAGTTTAAAAGAGCCATAGCACCACTGAAGTCTAACATGCCTGTACTGATGTTTTCCTCTCCCCAGCAACACAAGCTGGCCCTGATGAGGACCAACTCAGCCCTCCAGAACGTGACGCTACGCAACAAACGTAAGGTTAATTTTCTGCAGTAACTAAACTACTTTTACTTTACTGGAGTATTTCCAATTGTCTATACTGTAGTTACATCTACTCCATTACATCCATCTCAGAGACACATATTGTGCTTTTACTCCACTACAATTATGTGAAAGCTTTAGTTACTTTGTGGATTTTGATTAGGCCTATTATTACAAAACAAACCTTAACCATGTCAGCCCTTTTTTAAACCTTGGCTATTTGAAAATAGGCGATCTAAAAGCTTGTAGATCTGCTATTTTCAAAAAAAGTTACATTTTAGGCATAATGATAACTGCATATAAATGAGTACTTTGACTTTTGGTACTTCAAGTATGTTGATGCCAACAATACTATGTACTTTTACTAAAAGTCAGTTTAATTACCAGACTATTTACTTGTAACAGAGTGTTTCTACATTGCAGTATTGAGTACTTTTACCATCTCTGATCACCGTTGATGTGCATTTCAGGTCATTGTTTGCGATTATTAAACTGTATAGAAACAATGTTTACCTTGTAAACCCGCAGACCCAGTGATGCGAGAGCGACCCAGTTCAGCCATCTACCACTCTGACATCAGCCTGCGTCAGTCCCTGCTGGGCGCCCGTAGGGGGCGCTCCAGCCTGTCCTTATCCAAGAGCGTCTCCACCAATAACATTGCAGGGTGAGTCTCAATAGTCTCTGCCAATAACATGGCGTTGTTGTGAGTCTCATTTCCATTGCTTCTGAACTGTTTGTCATGCTGGACCCTCAGATCCTTAACCCATTTAGGCCTAGAATTGTTGAATGCTTTAACCAGTGAAAAATAACAGATCTACAACCTCACAGCGTGGCACCGAGTGCTGCGCTGCGAGCTTGTAGATCTGCTATTTTTGAAAAAGTCGTGAAAATGTGTGCAAATCTTTGAATATATGTATTTTCAAAGCGAACGTTTGTAACTCAAATTTTGCTTCTGGGTGGTCCCTGGTACTAAATATTTTGAGATGCAGGTCCATGGCCAAATACATATCATTTTGGGGGTCCTTGACATGAAAATGTTTGAGAACCACTGACATAGTAGTTTCTCAAGAACAGACTAACTGAGCTCCAGTTAAGTGAAAAGGACCTTTTCTTTGACGATGGCTGGCCAGATTGCTGACATAGAAACATAGGTTTTTCAAAAAACCTTAGAAGGTTATAATTATAATTTTCACGATTTTTCAAAAAATAGCAGATCTACAAGCTCGCAGCGCGGCACTCGGTGCCGCGCTGTGAGCTTGTATATCTGCTATTTTTCAATAGTTAAAGCATAAAATCATCATCATTCTTCGAGAGTGAGGTCTAGCCAACACCAACTCGGGATTCCTGGATCGCTGCCGTCCACAGTCTCCTATCCAACATCAGGTTCTTGAGCTCTGCAGTGTTGTGAGCAGAGCTGTCGCGCCGCAGCACGTCTACATAGGTGGTTCGCCTTTTTCCCCTCCTGGCTTTGCCCTGGATTGGCTCCCATAGGGTCAGTTTATTAGCCTCCAGCTCTGGGTGCCTGACACAGTGTCCTGCCAGCCTCATCCTTCTTCCTCTGACCTTGTCCGTGACCCGTGGTAGGTCTCCATAGAGGTCCACATTTCTGATGCGGTCCGTCCATGTGACACCTAGTGCCATTCGTAGCATTCTTGTGTAGACTCCATCCAGGGCTTTTTCCTGTTGTGCTGTGAGGGTCCATGTCTCAGCCCCATACAGCAGCACAGACTCCACAGTAGCTATGAACAGCCGCCTCTTAAATAAAATAATGATACACAAAATGTGTACCCGTTTTAATATACCACAATATGCCATGCCACACCTCACCACTAGCAGGCTATGATATGGAACAAAAAAAAATAGGTGCGGTATTTTAATCCCTGCGGGCGGGAACAGGCGGTCAAAATAAAGCCAGCGGACCCCGCAAAATACTGCACTCTCCCGCAATAAACCAGACATAGAGCTTATATCTATACCTTAGCAAGATGTGAATATGTAGAGAGTGTAATTTCCCTATTGCGGCAGAGGGCGGGATTGTTCAGAAATCAAGAGGGAGTGGGCGGTAATGGGATTAAAAAATCCCATACAGTAGCTGACACTCAAGACCTTTTTTTCGGTTTCATAATCATTTATGTATCATCATCACTGTTATTATTTACGTAAGATAAGGTGGTAAACATTTGTATTTGTATTTTTTCTTTTGGTGTGCGTGCTTGCGTTTGCACGCGTGTGGGGTGTGTGTGTGTGTGTGTGTGTGTGTGTGTGTGTGTGTGTGTGTGTGTGTGTGTGTGTGTGTGTGTGTGTGTGTGTGTGTGTGTGTGTGTGTGTGTGTGTGTGTGTGTGTGTGTGTGTGTGTGTGTGTGTGTGTGTGTGTGTGTGTGCGTGCGCGCGCGCGTGCGTGTGTGTGTGCGTGCGCGCGCGTGCGCGTGTGTGCGCGTAGGCACCTGAACGATGACTCTCCGTTGCGACTGAGTAAGATCCTGTCTCAGTCGACAGACTCTCTCAACGTGAGGAACAGAGCCATGTCCATGGAGTCACTCAATGACGAAGGTAATGCTTCATATTTAGACCTGCACACTCATCTGCCCCAATTATAAATGCAATTTATCCACAACGTTTCGGGCCTAGGCTCTTAATTGGGTCAAACTCGAGATGTCTGTACCTCACCCACCTAAATAGACACCCATCACGGGTCATGTTATCAATCAGTGGGTGGACAAACGCAACAGGGTAATAAGGTAAAAAAAATCTAAGAAATGCAGTGTTCAACATTTACATACCGGTATCCACAAAAACAATCTATAGATTACATAATTGTAATTATCAGATAACTTAATCTTGGGCAACAAGAGTTACATTATAAAAAGTGGTATATTGGAAAGTCCTTGTTCATTCCTTTAGCGTGTCAATCCAAAGATTCCTGCTGTAGCAGCAATCTATTGAGATCTCCTCCTCCGTCTAGGGCATTTTACATGTTCAATAACCTGATATCAAAGAGAGGCGGACATGAAGTGCATTGCAACTGAGCTTTTTTTTAATCTTGGATGCGAATGCTGCATCTGTGTTCTGAACCCTTTGAAACTGGGAAAGCATCTATTTTGATTGTCTTAAGTACCAGCTCTTATGCCTTAACTTATAGGCCTGTCCTTACTGTCTCCCACCACCAAACCTTTCGTCAGAGAGTTCCGACTTTCGACGTGCAGCTTTCCGAAATCTAATTCGGGGTAATGCTTTTCAGAAGATAGTTGAACCGGACCTTTACGACTAAAGGTTCGTGGTCAGTGAACGTATGGACAGGCCTTCATGTTAAGGCATAAGACAATCAAAATAGAGCAGAAGTACTGCAGCAAAAGCAGCAGATCAACAAGCTCAAAATGTGTGGCTTTGAGCCGCATTTTTAGCTTGTTTATTTGCCACTTTTGACAGCCTACTTTTGTGTGGCGCTGTAGTCAGTGAGATCAAGTAGCGTGTTAATTTACGAAAGAAGCTCAGGTTTTTGGCCGACAGCAACAATATATATATATAACAACAGATTTTTCCGAAAACTGATAGTATCTAGAAGGTATTTGTAGAATGGTCCTCAGGTCTTTGGTTGTGTGTGTCCTCAGGGGAGATGAACTACGTGTCCATGCTGGAGGAGCTGGAGATCGAAGGGCGTGACTTCGAGGTGGACTCCTGGAGCATGGCCGTGGACTCTGACTACCTGCAGACACACCGCAAGGACGTCATCAAGAGGCAGGACGTCATCTTCGGTGACAGAAAACTTTTGCCCTACTTTCCCTCCGCTGCTAGTTAGCGGCTGCTTGTTGACGTGAGGTTTTTGACGCAGGGGAGATTGACGCAGATTGACATGCGTTGGGCTGCGGACCACCATTTGATAGTATTTTTATGTCTAGCATCCTAAGGCTGTATATCTATTCCCATAAATATAGACGGATCGCACAGCACAGTTCAGGCTGTGACGCCAATGACAAGGTTTCTCAGTAATCAATAGCGATGTCAGGTTGAATTAGAACTCCAGACATTCTTTCTTTTACATTATGTATGATATTTGAACAATGTTTTGATGGTTATTTGACTTAAAATGTTTCTAGTATTCAGAGGGCCTTTTAACAGCTTTGGGTTTTATGGTTCAACAAGTTTCAAATGTCCATAACTTCTTCAAATATGTTCCAATTTCAACAAATGATACTGTACATCATATGAAAGCTTAGATTCTGTACTTGGATAATCTGTACAAAAATTAAAAATTACCAATGCAGACTTAACTTTTTTTTAACTTTCCTTTAACACATTTAGAACGGGTACACATTATTGTGTATTATTATTTTATGCTTTAACTAGCTCCAGGGACCCCCATGCCAGAAGCAAAATTTTAGTAATAAACGTTCGCTTTGAAAATACATATATTCAAAGATTTGCACCCATTTTCACGACTTTTTCAAAAATAGCAGATCTACAAGCTCGCAGCGCGGCACTCGGTGCCGCGCTGTGAGCTTGTATATCTGCTATTTTTCACTGGTTAAAGCATTCAATAATTCTAGGCCTAAATGGGTTCATCTCATGCTCAAATTTGGGACGGTTGGTTAAAAAGTGTCCCCCCAGGCCGTGACAGTGCTCGTTGGTGTCCTCAGAGCTGCTGCAGACGGAGCTGCATCACATGCGCACGCTGCGCATCATGGAGCGCGTGTTCCGCCAGGGCATGCTGGAGGAGGTGCACGTGGAGCCGGCGGTGGTGCACGCCATCTTCCCCTGCCTGGACCGCCTCACCGCGCTGCACGGGCGCTTCCTGGCGCAGCTGCTCCAGAGGAGGAACCACAGCCTGCAGCCCGGCTCCACATACAACTTCACCATCACCCAGCTGGGAGACGTGCTGATAGAGCAGGTACCAGGGCTGGCTGCTAGGGCATTCACAAATAGTGATGTTTAGTATTCAAATTATTGAATTATCGAATATTTATCTGCGGAACCGAGTCAAATTAAACGTAAAATACCTACAATTCCAAGTGCTTGTCAGGGTGGGGGTCCCCAGTTCATATACCGGTATGTTTATTTTGGGGGTCACGGCCTAAAAAGTTCTGAGAACCCCTGGTATAGAGCATTAACAAATTCATCCACCAGGGGCATTGACAACTCATTCTTATGACTTCCTATCTAGCCAAGCTTTATAAACTATATATTTTATATATATATATGTTTTAAAGAGAAAACAAAAAAAATAAAAAATAAATAAGCGAATATTCGACTTGTGAACAACATATGACGTATGACTTTGATATTCAAATATTTGAACATTTGAATATTTGGTGAATGCCCTACTGGCTACCTGTGTTGCATTGGTGACTCAATGTTTGGGGGATGCTATTTTTGAAAAATCTTGATTTATTTCTTTTGCAAGTCTTTGAAAATATCTTTTTAAAAGCGAACATTTGTAACTCAAATATAACATGTTTTGAGATGGTTGTCCGCAGCCAAATACATGTCATTTTGGGAAGTCCTTGACATGAAAAAGTTTGAGAAACACTGATTTTGAAGACATTTATACATTTATCGTGTCAAAGATATTTAAAGACTTGCACAAAATGTTCAAGATTTTTCAAAAATAGCAGATCTACAAGCTCGCAGTGTGGCACTCTGTTTTGATACTAGTTCCAGAATGATACATTACTCATTGAAAACTATATTACACATTGATATTAGTGTATTTCACACAACTTAACATGTTTAAAACGTAATTAACAAAAAACGTTAGCACAACCGCCATAGCACGACCTGCAGTTTATTGCTTTTATGCAGTATATGGATGGATTGATGAATCAAATGGAAAGACAGACGGACATGCCAAATTACACCCTAGTACTGTAGTTGACAGCCTTTCTCTTTCTCTCCGCCTTTGTTGGTTTGTTTGTGTGTGTGTGCGTGTGTATGTGTGCGTGTGCGTGTGTGCGTGTGTGTGTGTGTGTGTGTGTGTGTGTGTGTGTGTGTGTGTGTGTGTGTGTATGCGTGTGTGCACGCTCACCAGTTCTCTGGCCAGTGTGCAGATGAGATGAGGAAGACGTACGCAGAGTTCTGCAGTCGGCACCCGAAGGCCGTCAAGCAGTACAAGGAGCTCCTGGCCCGAGACAAGAGGTTCCAGTGTTTCATACGGGTAGGAGCGACACACATTACCCTTCACTGTCATGTGAAAACCCTTACTTTTCTGCAAATGTGAAAAAAGAGAACCTGTTTGTTAAAACAAGTGTTAGATAGCTCTATATTCTGATAGTAATCATTGCTAAAGAGTGTTTGTTCAGTAACAGGAGTGTCCCCTTCTCTCCAGCTCTTCCATAAACAGAAAATAATATTGTCAGGTCAGGATACCAATTTGATCCAATTAGGAGAGAGAGAGAGAAAAGTAGGGCATGAACACTCATGGAGCCAAACACGTCCAGGAACGAGATATGCACCAGAGCCGAAGAAGGCGTCTACCTTTCTATGTCTATGCCTCTAACCTTTAGGCCACCGCTGCCCCAAATGGACCCTTGCAGGTCCATTTTATTCCATTTGTACACTCTCAGAGTTAAATTGAGGACACTGAGTATTGACAGTGTAGATTATGGTCAAGCAAATTGATATATTTTATTTTTATCTTAATGGGGGTGCATGAGTGAAAGCGTATCAGTCCTAGGGAACCTTGAAATACATTAAAAAAAAAGGTTAAATAATGCTCTATAACTTTTGCCCCACCTCTCTCTCTTCGGATTGGACAGAGGTTGAGTCGTGGTCACCTGCTGCGTCGCCATGGCATCCCAGAATGCATCCTGCTGGTGACTCAGCGAATCACCAAGTACCCGGTCATCATCCAGCGCATCCTGGACAACACCAAAGGTCAGCTCCTCCTCCCCGCTCAAGGTGGAGGGGGCTTAAATTTAGGCCTAGAATTATTGAATGCTTTATCCAGTGAAAAATTGCAGATATACCGGTACAAGCTCACAGCGCGGCACCGAGTGCCGCGCTGCGAGCTTGTAGATCTGCTATTTTTGAAAAATCGTGAAAATTCGAATTTTGACCCGAGTGTCTTTTGAATCTTTCTAAGATCTTTTGAAAAACCCATGTTTCTATGTCAGCAATCTGGCCAGCCATCGTCAAAGAAAAGGTCCTTTTCACTTCAGCTGGAGCTCAGTTAGTCTGTTCTTGAGAGACTACTATGTCAGTGGTTCTCAAACTTTTTCATGTGGAGGACCCCCAAAAGGATTTGTATTTGGCCACGGACCCCCATCTCAAAATATTTAGTTCCAGGGACCACCCAGAAGCAAAATCTGAGTTACAAACGTTCGCTTTGAAAATACATATATTAAAAGATTTGCATAAATTTTCACAACTTTTTCAAAAATAGCAGATCTACAAGCTTGCAGCGCGGCACTCGGTGCCACGCTGTGAGCTTGTATATCTGCTATTTTTCACTGGTTAAAGCATTCAATAATTCTAGGCCTAAATGGGCTTAAATGCAAGAGGTTGATGGAGGCTGATGTTTGCAGCGCTGCTGCAGTGTTCAGTTGAAACATGTGTCATGTGGTGTTTGCTCTTCCTCCTTCAGATGATGAAGAGGAGGCCGCCTCCCTGGCCCAGGCTCTGTCTCTGGTCAGAGAGCTGCTCACTTCAGTAGACCAACAGGTACAATAACACCTCAACACTAGTCTTTTATATATGTTATGTCACTTCAGTAGACCAAGTATGTACAATAACACCTCAACACTAGTCTTTTATATATGTTATGTCACTTCAATAGACCAAGTATGTACAATAACACCTCAACACTAGTCTTTTATACATGTTATGTCACTTCAGTAGACCAAGTATGTACAATAACACCTCAACACTAGTCTTTTATACATGTTATGTCACTTCAGTAGACCAACAGGTACAATAACACCTCAACACTAGTCTTTTATACATGTTATGTCACTTCAGTAGACCAAGTAGGTACAGTAAACATAGATTGATATATTACCTTTATTAACCCACGGGGGAAATTCATGTCCTCGGTGAGCATACTTTGGTGAGACCGTTCCCTTACAAGTACATGTACAATGAGTAAACATGAGTAAAAATACATAACTACTGGCAGCAAAATTTAGGCTACGTATGCAGAATATCCCATTTCAAGTTTTCAAATGTACAAACACATTTTGAAAATAGCAGATCGACAAGCTCACAATGTGTCACATCGCGATGCATTGTGAGCTTGTAGGTCAGCTATTTTCAAATTTCAAGTAGGGCATTCACGAATAGTGATTTTTAGTATTCCAATTATTCGACCACAAAGTATTCGAATAGTCGAATATTCGACAGGACTGGCCAAACTGTCAAATATTAAGTAAGCAAGAGGCGAACATTGTGAAAATAGCCGATCTACATGCTCACAACGCCTCGCGTTGCGTGGCGTTGTGAGCATGTAGATCTGCTATTTTCACAATATTTATCTGCAGAACCGAGTCACATTAAATGTAATACCTTGTCAGGGTGGGGGTCCCCCGTTCAAATATGTTTATTTTGGGGGTCACAGCCTAAAAAGGTTTGAGAACCCCTGGTATTGAGCATTCATCCACCAGGGGCATTGACAACTCATTCTTATGACTTGCTATCTAGCCAAGTTTTATAAACTATATATTTAAGAGAAAACAATACAAAAATAAAAATAAGCGAATATTCGACTTCGGTGAACAACGTCGAATAGTGACTTTGATATTCGAATATTCGACTATTCGAATATTTGGTGAATGCCCTAATTTCAAGTAAATCTACTTAGTTACTCTCCACCCCTGCAAACTGACCGTCCTGCGTGGGTTCCAGGTGGTGGACCTGGAGAAGTCCCAGCGTCTGCAGGAGATCCAGGCCAGGCTGGACCCGCGGGCGGAGACCAAGGTGCGGGGCGGGGGCCTGTTCAGGCCGGGGGAGCTGCTCCGCCGCTCGCTCATCCACGAGGGACCCCTGCTCTGGAAGACCCCCGGCTCCAGGCTGAAAGGTACACGGTACACTGAAACCTTATTGGCTCTGAGGGACACAACAACGGGCCAATCAGAAGCACTGATATAACGGCCATATATCGGTAGTAGGTGATATTTTTTGCATGTTCGGTAGAGGCCTGTGGGTTACAAACCAGCTTAAATTTGTAGTGAAATTGAATGCAAGGGGGCACGGTGGCACAGTCAGTAGCACTGCCGCCTCACAGCTAGAAGGTCCTGGGTTCGGTTTCCGCCCAGGGATGCTTTGGGTGCTGGGGGCGTGTTCCCTCCTCTGCATCATCAGTGCCCACACCCTAGGTGGGGTTGGCAAAAGGTCCTTTCTGTGTGGAGTTTGCATGTTTTCCCTGTGTCTCCTAGGGTAGGTACCCTCACAAAAAACATGCAGTAATCCTGGTCTCTATAATGCCCCCCCCCCTGCCTCCTCCTGATGGAGGCGATGAACTGGTTGGAATAACGTGTTCCTTCCACTCGCTACATCCAGCTGGGGGAAGCTCCTCCCTGTCAGGTGCTAAGAGGCTCATGCACGAGCTCATGCATGAGCTCAGTTCGGGGCTTTCCCCAGGTTGGCAGAGGGAGCGGAGAGCCCAGGATTGCAGCTTAGGAAATTGGCACCAAGTACAAAAAAAATTTAAAAAAAATTGAATGCACTCTCACTAAGTATTTTGTGTGTGTGTGTGTGTGTGTGTGTGTGTGTGTGTGTGTGTGTGTGTGTGTGTGTGTGTGTGTGTGTGTGTGTGTGTGTGTGTGTGTGTGTGTGTGTGTGTGTGTGTGTGCGTGCGCGCGCGCGTGCGTGCGTGTGTGTGTAGATTTGCAGGTCCTTCTCATGACAGACATCATGGTGTTCCTGCAGGAGAAAGATCAGAGATACATTTTCCCATGTCTGGTAAGAAACACGAGCATGCACACGCACGCACGCACACACACACACACACACACACACACACACACACACACACACACACACACACACACACACACACACACACACACACACACACCAATTAACAGCCCGATGTTCTCAGACAACGCTTACTTTGCGGTCACCAGAGACTTTGTGAAACATGTGCTGCAGGACAAAGAGGTTCAGCATTTCATGGAATGGCTTAAAGATACGTACAGTCCCCATGAACATCTTTGGGCCACTTTGAACAGGATGAGTTCTGTGCCTGGGTCACTTCCTGCCCACAGAAAGTACGACCTTTCTGACATGAATGCCATCGCTCGCGTGGCGCTTTGGAGTAGTCATGCTGCTAATGGTGCATACCATGCATGTACTTCAACGGTTAGAAGAGAGGCATGTGTTTTGGGGGCTGGTGAGCTCCAGTGGCTGTTTCAACAATATCACCTCGTGGCAAACAAGTTTGATCCAAAGGTTGATGACATTTCCATTCGGTGCATTGAGGCAGTTCTAAATTTCAAAGCACTGCATTAATCATAGGGATGCCACCAACGTAGGGCTGTCGTCTAAAATTCGACTAATCGACTAGTCGTTTTAAGCCCCCGGAATCGACGGCAATTCACCCTTTGTCAAGTCCCGCCCGTTGTCCCGTCCCTCTTCACACCCATTGGTTGCTGTGTCTTGGTGGGACACTCGGTGGGACACTCCATCCACTACTATTTTAATTCACGTGCTTCATATTGTTATTGTGTGTGTTCAATTCTAATTTCAAACTTGGTTTCAGTAAAATGGAGCTGCTCAGTGGCAGTATAGTGACTTAGCATGTTTTTAAATGTTTTTATTTCTCCAAAAAATATGTTTTAGCAAAAAAGAAACAAGGCAGATAGAGCCTCCTGGTTGGTCAGTCAGGGACCAACCAGAAGGCTAACAGGCTTTGCGTGATTTTTAGGGCAAAAACTGTAGGAGTAGTGTCCAAAAAAGATTTTTTTAAATCGGCCAGATAGTGGCGCTAGATGGGACAGATGCATTTTGATGGCATGACTGTAGAGATACTGTGTACCGCTTTGCGTGATTTGTAGGAGCAGTGTCCAAAAATGTGTTTTGCAAGAATCGGCCTAATGGTGGCGCTAGAAGAGGGCCATGTGATAAATGAGGTTGTGGTTTGGCAGCCAAGGAGTGTGTGTTTAAAGTTGGCGGTGGCGGAGATATGAGTAGGGCAAAAGTGTGACGTGTGACAGACAGACAGACAGACTGACAGACAGACAGCCGGTGGAGGTTTTGATGGTAACAACCAGTAAGACTCCCTAATCGGGAGATAAGCGACCGTAGGTCACATGTATACACAAAGAGGGGTGGGGTGTCCGCGTTACCGGGCCCGGCTCTCCCGGACGCTCCTAGCCCGAGTTACGGCATTTTATGTGAGCTGCAGTGGAGGGGGTCCTCCACTGGGGGGCGCCACCACTTTTGCATCCGTTCTGGAGCACCAGGAGTCGGTGGTCCCCGGGAATTCCCCGTGAGCAGCCCCGTTGGGGTGGTCATTTGGTCATTTTTGCACATTTGGTCATTTTTTACATCTGGGGGTCCCCCAGGGACCCACCAACGTAGGGCTGTCGTCTAAAATTCGACTAATCGACTAGTCGTTTTAAGCCCCCGGAATCGACGGCAATTCACCCTTTGTCAAGTCCCGCCCGTTGTCCCGTCCCTCTTCACACCCATTGGTTGCTGTGTCTTGGTGGGACACTCGGTGGGACACTCCATCCACTACTATTTTAATTCACGTGCTTCATATTGTTATTGTGTGTGTTCAATTCTAATTTCAAACTTGGTTTCAGTAAAATGGAGCTGCTCAGTGGCAGTATAGTGACTTAGCATGTTTTTAAATGTTTTTATTTCTCCAAAAAATATGTTTAAGCAAAAAAGAAACAAGGCAGATAGAGCCTCCTGGTTGGTCAGTCAGGGACCAACCAGAAGGCTAACAGGCTTTGCGTGATTTTTAGGGCAAAAACTGTAGGAGTAGTGTCCAAAAAAGATTTTTTTAAATCGGCCAGATGGTGGCGCTAGATGGGACAGATGCATTTTGATGGCATGACTGTAGAGATACTGTGTACCGCTTTGCGTGATTTGTAGGAGCAGTGTCCAAAAATGTGTTTTGCAAGAATCGGCCTAATGGTGGCGCTAGAAGAGGGCCATGTGATAAATGAGGTTGTGGTTTGGCAGCCAAGGAGTGTGTGTTTAAAGTTGGCGGTGGCGGAGATATGAGTAGGGCAAAAGTGTGACGTGTGACAGACAGACAGACAGACTGACAGACAGACAGCCGGTGGAGGTTTTGATGGTAACAACCAGTAAGACTCCCTAATCGGGAGATAAGCGACCGTAGGTCACATGTATACACAAAGAGGGGTGGGGTGTCCGCGTTACCGGGCCCGGCTCTCCCGGACGCTCCTAGCCCGAGTTACGGCATTTTATGTGAGCTGCAGTGAAGGGGGTCCTCCACTGGGGGGCGCCACCACTTTTGCATCCGTTCTGGAGCACCAGGAGTCGGTGGTCCCCGGGAATTCCCCGTGAGCAGCCCCGTTGGGGTGGTCATTTGGTCATTTTTGCACATTTGGTCATTTTTTACATCTGGGGGTCCCCCAGGGACCTGGGGGTCCCTGGAGCTCCGGGGGTTGTAGTTTGGCAGTCAAGGAACGTGTGTGCAAAATTTGGCATGGATCGGGGCAACGGTTGCGGAGATATGAGCAGGGCAAGAGTGTGACGTGTGAGGTGTGACAGACAGACAGACTCACCCTACACTTTGTGGTGGTTTTGATAGTAAATGCGACCTACGGTCGCAATAAACAACACCACCCACATGAAATCTTTTTGTAGTTTGTTCTCACAAATCTTTATATAGTAAAGATGTGTGGGCTCGCTGAAAGCATTATGTTCTCCCAGGCCAGTATGTTCTCCTGAAAAGGTTATTCTCCTAAAAAGAAATGTCATTAGCCAATGAGGGAGCAGCGAGCCCACACTGTCTCGTAGGAACAGTATTTCTAGTTGCACACATACATTCTTGGTTGTTGACAAGGAGCGCACAAACCTTTCCAATGAGAGGCTGTCCCGTGTGGTTACTGATGAACACCTGTCTGTCCAGGCCGTCATCCAAGGGAGGCAGGGACGTGCTGGCCATTGGGAAAAGCGGGACAACTCCTGAACGGCCGGTTCATTCCCGGCCGGTCCAGGCCGGCCATTAGGAAAAAAAATAGAAATAAAATGTCGGCCTTCGTTCCATTTTGGGGGCTGGGCTGTCATCAAAGTAAATCGTCACTGTCGGGCAGAAACCTCGTATCTCCAAGTTTCAAATTTGTAAATTTCTTCGCAAAGCAAAGTTCTGATTCATCATTTAAGGCTGTCGCACGAAAGTAGTGAAAACAGCAGATCTACAAGCACACAACGCCTCGCGGTGCGAGGCGTTGTGTGCTTGTAGATCGGCTGTTTTCACTAGTTTAAATAATTTTTAAAATGATAAATACAAAACAAACAGTTTTGGACATACAAGGTTTCCACCCGACAACGATGAAATTTAACTCATGTAATTGGCCCACTGGCTTGTCACTTGTCATGATCTGAAATAGCAAATCTTTGAGTAGCAGCAGCGCTATAGAGAGAGATCTCTCTCTAAACTCTTTTTCCCGGGCTGAATCAGGAGAGCAGCAGTTGTTGCTATTTAGTTTTGTTTGTTGCGACCGTAGGTCGCACTTACTACAGAAAGCTCCACCAGGTGTCCGTCCGTCAGTCAGTCAGTCAGTCAGTCACTCCGTCACACTTTTGCCCTGCTCATATCTCCGCAACCCTTGCCAAAATGCCAAAATTTCCACACAAACTCCTTGCCTGCCAAACTACAACCTCCAAGGACCCCCGGAGTTCCAGGGACCCCCAGGTCCCTGGGGGACCCCCAGGTGTAAAAACATTACCACATACACGTCACACTTTCCCCCTACTCATATCTCGGCCACCGTTGGCCCGATCCATGCCAAAATTTTCACACAAACTCCTTGCCTGCCAAACTACAACCTCCAAGGACCCCCGCAGTTCCAGGGACCCCCAGCTCCCTCGGGGACCCCCAAGTGTAAAAAATGAGCACATGTGCAAAAATTACCAAATGACCACCCCAACGGGGCTGCTCACGGGGCATTCCCGGGGACCACCCACTCCTGCTGCTCCAGAACGGATGCAAAAGTGGTGGCGCCCCCAGTGGAGGACCCCCTGCCACTGCAGCTCACATAAAATGCCGTAACTCGGGCTAGGAGCGACTGGGAGAGCCGGGGCCGGTACCTATTCGTTCGCCTTGGCGGCGCGGAGACACCACCCCTCATTTCTCACATGGCCCTCAAGCGCCACCATGAGGCCGATTCAGATTTTGCTCTACAATCACGAAAATCACTACACAGTATGTCTACACTCATATCATCAACATGGATCAGGAAGATTGTGGAAAAACACATTTTTGCTCTATTTGTGGAGATAAGTCACCTACGGTCGCTTATCTCCCGATTAGGGAGTCTTACTGGTTATCTTGGTGCAATACTGTTGTACGATAAGGTGGTTATATCATACTAATTGATTTTCTTCATTATCAAGCGCCGGTGAAAGCCGCTTCCAAGGAGTGGCTTTGTCTCTCCCGTACCTGCTTTTTTGAGGATTCCCATAGAGTCTTCCAATCCTCCATCAGCCATGGCTGCCAGTTCCCACCTGATGTCGTGTGGGAGCTCTGACTGCCCCAGGTCGTACTGAATAACTGCTAGCTTGCATAGCGTCTTAAGACTAGGACTGAGGTCTAGGATGTACAGGTCATCATTGGGTGTGAAGTCTCCTTCACGTCGTCCTCCATAGACGATGACACGACTTCCCACCATGCAACAGCAGCCACCAATCATCCAGAAGGGGTCATTCACCTTGGGCTTGACCTCCTTCCAGGAGAAGGTCTCTGGACTGAACTTCCACATGTCCTGGCAGGCTTTCATAAAGTTCTCACCACCAAATATGTAGAGCTCTCCATTGTAGGCAAAGGCTGAATGATGCCAGCGTTTTTCTGTAAGCCAGCAGTCGGTCTCCAGCCAGCAGTCGGTCTCTGTGTCAAACACACTGACGTTGTTGGAGGCCCCCCTGTACACTTCGCCCCCAAATACATACATCTTTGTCCCGAGGATGGTGGCAGAGTGAAATGACGAAGCAGGAGGCGGAGTGCCTCTGGTGTTAATTACAGACCAGACCATCGGGGTGGTGTCCAGCTTGTAGATGTCATTAGTGCCCTGTAGACTGCCCCGTTTGGATCCTCCATGGATTATCATGACCTTCCCCAAGACACAGGCCGAATGGTGCATCCTGCTCTCCGGAGCGGTCCCAGAAACCCCCGTCGTGATCCATCTGTGAGCGTCAAGATCATATGCATGAAGCATGTTGTTGCAAAGCCTATATGTAATGTCCCTTCCTCCCCATATGTAGACGATGTCCTCGATGAGCACAGCTGTGTGAAACAGGCGACTACAGGGAACCTCACCTCCTCTTGTAGTCTTCACTGGGGGCAACGTCCTCCATCTCAGAGACACTGTGTTGAAGACGAACACATTAATCTGATCTTCTGGAGTTTTAATTTTGATATCTCCATAGGAGCTTTCCTTTTCCTTGTAACCTCCAAAGGAGTACACTTCATCTCCCACAGATACAGCAACACATTCGATATTTGGGGCTCCTCGCAGCTTCACCGTACAGCGCATTGTTTGACAGACCATCAGCAACACACAGTTTGAAACAATACTTTTACCGATACCTTGCTCTGTAAAACGGTCTTATTGAACATAATACCGTTTATATAGAAAGGTCAGTCTATGATGTTAGTACTATGATGTCATTTAGTGTGCCGTCATAGAATTTCCATATTGGTCACAGTTGGAGCCCGTACACATATTACACTCCCAGTGCGAAATGTACCGGTTCAGTAGGTTCCAAAAAGCAATGGAGTTCATGAGTATATTCACATCAATCCTATATTAAAACCGGCCAATGGGAGGGCGGGCGGACCGGCAGAGTGACATAGGCGTGAGAACTAGTAGTCGGAGGCCTTAGGGTTTTTTCATCAGTCTAAATGCGGCAAATTTTGCACAGATGTAGCCCAGGGCATGCTCTAATGATTTAGCTAGTGCACCCGAGTTTGCGACCTTCGGGGTCGCCACAGCGGCCAAATCAAGTTGGGCTCCCATCGAGGAGCCCAACTTTACAAAGGCTCTTTAGCCTTTGTAAAGTGTCTTGAGATAACTTGTTATGATTTGACGCTCTAATAAAGTTGAAATTAAATTGAATTGAAATTGAGGAGGAAAATACCCAGAAAACATTTATTTTTCTGGGTATTTAAGTAGGATGTGAGGGGTCTAACTATTTATTTGATATTAATTTCCCCCCATTTCCCATTTCCAGGACCTTCCTATACAAACCCATCGTAACTTCAGACTTCTTTTTAAACATGATAGATTCAATTAAAACACCTGTCCTTTTTTCTGGTGACTCCTGACACCCTCCGAATACGTGAGCAGGCCGTGTTTATTCGATCACTTTTTTCATTAATCTTTTATTGTATTTAATAATTATCATTTCCCCAAAAGATTAATAGAAATCAATGAAAAAATGTTATTGAAAAAACACGGCCTGCTTGGGTATTCGGAGGGTGTCAGGAGTCACCAGAAAAAAAGGACAGTTGTTTTCATTGAATCTATCATGGTTAAAATGGAGTTTGAAGTTACAAAGGGTGTGTAGCCAGGAAGGTCCTGGAAGTGGGAACATGGGGGTAAATGAATATCAAATATCTAAATACTGAATGAATTAATTCAAAAACTGCCCTGGGTGTTCCCAAAAGCCTGATTAGACGATAAAATGACAAAAGGTTTTTTTGGAAAGTGAAATATCCCTTTTTCCACCCCTGTAATGTGTGTCCATCAGGACAAGCCAGCAGTGCTCTCCCTGCAGCATCTCATGGTGAGGGACAACGCCAGCCAGGACAGAGGCCTGTTCCTCATCAGTGACTCCTCTCCTCCAGAGATGTACGAGGTCCACGCCGCCTCCAAGGACGACAAGAACCACTGGATGCGCCTCATCCAGCACACCGTCACCAAGTGGGTTCACACACGCTAGGGCATTAATCACTTGAGATTTTCGCAAGTCGATCTCAACTCAGTAAAAAAGTTGAGTTGAAGTCGACTTTATCGTTTGATGACGCCACATCACAAAACGCAAAAATGGGCCTGGACTTTATAGAATACCTTAAAACGATCCTTTCTCCCTTAATAGTTTTGATGTTAATATTATAGATTCCACTGCAACCAGCATCATTGAATAATAATAATCCTGATTCCTATTTAATGTTGGATCCAACAGGATAAAGTTGGTGCAAAGGATTTTCTTCTTTTTTCTTTTCATTTTTTTCAACTTTCGACTTTCCCTGGTGGGAGTCGACTTGTGTTATGAAGTAGACTGAGTCAACTTGTCGACTTTTTGGTTAATGCCCTAACACGCGCAGATGCACATGCACGCACACACCACAACTGGACCGCTAGGTCAGCAGGTGCCCCAACTTTTTGTGTTTTTTGTGGGGTTTTTGTGTGTGTGTGTTTTTTTATCCCACGATTTTGTAACCCATTTTTCACCCGGTGTGCCAATTGCATAAACTGTTATCCTGGGTACTGCTCTCCCTCTGCCAACCTGGGGGGGGGGGGGGCGAACTGAGCTCATGCTTCGTTCAGTGCATGAGGAGTGAGCGGGTCACTTCTTATAACCTGACAAGGGGCACTTATCATAAATTAACGACCAAACTACAGCGTCACACAGAAGCATCAAAAGTAGCAGATCGATCTAACCCTTGTGGACACTCATAAACCCACAGCTGTGTGTGGCAGGCAGCAGCCGTTCGCAACTGGTAAAAACAAACATAGGCCAGCCCTACCCTCCCCTGACCCCTCTTTGTATTTACCTACTGTATGGTTGTTGTTTTTTTTCCTGACTATATCTACTGCATAGTACTGTGTTCTATCTGTCTGTCATTCAATGTTATATGAGATACTTCAATGGTTTCCTATGGAAATACGCTTAGTCTTTTCTAGGATCTCCTTTTAGTAGACCTTGTACCAGTGAACTGTACCGTCATAAAACTGTACCTTTTCCTATGCAAACTTCTAATAAAGTCTTCAATCAATCAATCAATCAATGTGTCTTGTGTTTTCTAGCTGTCCGTCACGCGAGGACTTCCCACTCATAGAGACGGAGGACAAGGCTCTGCTGAGAAGACTGAAAGGTTAGTAGGAACGATTTTTTATGAAAGGAAAGACCTGAAAATGCTTTATTTGACTCTGTACCTGCCGAACAAAACATACATCCAGTAGGCCTATGCCCAGCACACACACCTAGGCTCCCCCTGCTGACGCTAATAAGTAAGGAAGTAAGTACTTGTTGAGCAGTGTTTCTCAAACTTTCACATTTCAAGGTCTCCCATTAACTCTGACTGTGTACAAAAGGAACCAAATGGACCCGTTAGAGTTACAGACTTTTATGGTTCCATTTAGACCCCCTTTTGACTTTGAGAAACACTGGTGTAGAGGCTTGGAGAGACCCCCATGCAACAAATTGCTGATCTGGAACGCGTCGCCTACATTCAAAAGTATGTTTTAATATTTGTTTTAAATATAATAGAGACAATAACTCGGTAGTAAGGTAGACAGGCAGACAGACAGGCCTACTGTACCTACCTACCTACCTACCTACCGCCCGACCGACCTACCTACCTACCTATCTACCTACCGACCGACCGACCGACCTACCTACCTACGTACGTACCGACCGACTGACCGACAGATCAAACAACCAACCGACCTACCTACCTACCTACCTACCTACCTACCTACCTACCTACGTACCGACCGACCGACCGACCGACCGACCGACCTACCTATCTACCTACCTGCCTACCTACCTACCTACCTACCTACCTACCTACCTACCGCCCGACCGACCTACCTACCTACCTATCTACCTACCGACCGACCGACCGACCGACCTACCTACCTACGTACGTACCGACCGACTGACCGACAGATCAAACAACCTACCTACCTACCTACCTACCTACCTACCTACCTACGTACCGACCGACCGACCGACCGACCGACCGACCGACCTACCTATCTACCTACCTGCCTACCTACCTACCTACCTACCTACCTACCTACCTACCTACCTAGAACCTACCTACCTACCTGCGGAGCACTGGGCAATGAAGTAGTGTTTAGGTTGTCAACTGACCTCACAGTACACAACACAGTATGTACTGTACTGTAGTTTAAAATGAATTGAATCAGATTTAATCAAATATCGGTTAGAATCAGAACCGATCAAATCGGATCGCATTGTATCAGATCAGATAGAACCGGATTGAACTGGGTCAAATCTGAAAACAGATTGAATTGAATTGATTGGACTGGAATTAAATCCGAAGCAGCTTTGGTGTGTTAGAACTCTCTCTCTCCTGTGGGGCTGTTCCATCATCTGTTAGGCTCTCCACTCTGCCCACACTCTGTGTGTGTGTGTGTGTGTGTGTGTGTGTGTGTGTGTGTGTGTGTGTGTGTGTGTGTGTGTGTGTGTGTGTGTGTGTGTGTGTGTGTGTGTGTGTGGGAGGACAGTGTGTGAATGCTGCCTCCTACTCAGACCTAGTGAAAAAAGCTCAGCCTCTCCTCTGTATTCTGCTCCAGTCACTCTGAAATCCAGAGAGTTCATTTGAACCCCATGTTACCATTGAACCATTCAGACCTTTTCTAAAATGTCTTCTAAATCCTAACAGTTTTCTGAAAAACGTCCTATATTGGTGGTGCGCAAAACATGTCAAGGACCCCCAAAATTGTAGTAGGCTATTTAAGCTTTGTACTGCAACGGCAGATGACAACGGCAACCAGAAATGATCAGCGCTCGATAGATCAACCTGGCGCCGTCGCAGTTGTCTCTACTACGGCAGGAGCTAGCTTTCCATGTGGCGTCTACAACGCCTGCTGCGTAGACGCGTCGCCATGGGAACTAAAGTAAAATGCGTGGGAACCCGTCGCCGACGGCTGGTTGCTTTGTGGTTTGGAACGTAACGGCGATTGCGTCATAGCACCGCCTCACTTCGCGGTGGTAGATATGGGCTCCTTAAATTCCCCACTATGTATTTGGCTGCGGATCCCTGCCCCTCATCTCAAAGTATGGGAGAGTGTTTTCTGCAGGTGATTCAGTCCGAGTGTATCAAAGGGTCTGTTCGGAAAAGCGCACCGGGTGTGTGCTCAGTGTAGTGAGTGCCTAAACCTAACCCTAACCTCAGTAAAACTATGCCTAACTCTAACCCTAACCCTAACCTTAACCTCAGTAAAACTACGCCTAAACCTAACCCCTAACACTAACCACAGCTGGTGCACATTTCTGAACGCACCCTTTGATACACTCGGACTGAATCACCTGCAGAAAACACTCTCCCCTCAAAGTATATTGTTCCATGGACCCCCCAGAAGCAACGATTTGCTTTGAAACATATAAATTCTCTCTCTCTCTCTCTCTCTCTCTCTCTCTCTCTCTCCCCCCCCCCTCTCTCTCTCTCTCTCTCTCTCTCTCCCCCCCCCTCTCTCTCTCTCTCTCTCTCTCTCCCCCCCCCTCTCTCTCTCTCTCTCTCTCTCTCTCCCCCCCCTCTCTCTCTCCCTCTCTCCAGGTGACATCCAGCAGAAGGACAGGGAGGTGTTGGAGCTGCTCCAGGAGAGGGTCAACCTCTTCTCGGACCTGGTGGAGGTCACGGGGGGCCATGAGGTCACGCTGCCCCCCAACACTCGCAACCTGTTCAGGGCCGACACCCCCCAGGCCCCCCGCGGAGAGAGACTCCTTCTGGACGCCATCACTGAGGGTACGCAGTACACACGCCCATTACAAGCCCTACTACGAGCTTGTGTATACTGGCTATTTTCGGCAGAGATTTGGTATAGAGTTTTAGGTTTTCAACCCTTTATTTAACTCATTCCCTGCTAGGCCCGATAGTCCAGAGAATATGCTAATGTCTCTCCCCGCCAGGCCCAATAGTCCCGTTTAAAAAAAATAAAAAAATAAATACTATACTAGTCGTTAAGCTACTAATATGACGTAATTAAAGCAGGTCATGTTTGGAATTGTAACAGCTGAAATCAATAATATATCAGTAGTCTGGTATTAACCTGTGGGCCGCATTGAGTGAAGGTGGGGGCCGTATGTGGCCCCCGGGCCGCCAGTTGCCCATGTATGGAATATGAGAAAGACAATCTCTACACTGAAGAGATACTGTAGAGATCGTTCTCTCCAACTTGAAACCTGAAAGTACTCCTTGCTGGTGGGTGTGGGGGGTCACAGCGAGAGCACATCTTAAACCCTATATCAGTGGTTCTCAAACTTTGAAATGTGAAGGTCTCCCTTAACTTTGACAGTGTACAAATGGAACCAAAATGGACCCGATACAGTCACAAAAGCGTGCAGAGACTCTTTGCATATATTCGTGGACATGTTTCTTACTGAGTGTGTATCTTGTGTGTTGTTCAGTTGACAGGTTGAGTAATCTACTGCTAGGATCCAACCTGGAGATCCCTCTGCCCTGCACCGCCAACAGCCAGCTCAACCACACGGGGGCGCTAGCCATCAGTGAGTTCAAAGTTGCACCACATTTTTGAAACCTACATATTAATGATGGCCCAAACGCAAAACCTCCTATCTGAAAAATTCACTTTGTTGGGAAAATGAAAAAGAAAATGTGTGTTCAACATTAAAACCTATCTACTATTTCTAGTCACATGACATTTTTGGTAAAAAAGGGGCAGAAAGATCTTGCAGACAGACTGACCATGTGAAGCATAGCCTGTTTCAAGTGAAATCCAAAAATCATGAAATTGCAGATAGGAGGTTTTGCGCTTTGGCCATCGTAAACTTTTACTCAAGTCAAATTTGGAATATAGGCCTTTTACTTGTAACAGAGTATTTTTTAAATATATTGTGGCATTGCTACTTTTAGTGAACTAAAAGTACTTATTCCGTGCGTGTGTGTGTCTGTGTGTGTGCGTGCGTGCGTGTGTGCGTGCGTGCGTGCGTGCGTGCGTGCGTGCGTGCGTGCGTGCGTGCGTGCGTGCGTGCGTGCGTGTGTGTGTGTGTGTGTGTGTACAGATGGTCAGGAGGTGTTGGTCAACGGAACACACGTGACCCCGGCAGTGAAGGTCAGCCTGACTTATCTTAGTCATTATTTCTTCACACCACATGCTGTTAAAGTGATCCCTGACCAATACGACAAATATGCCTTAATACATTATAATTGTCCTCTATAACTACAATGTAAAATTAAAAACACCTCAAATATTTTATTTCTTCTAGAAATAGCTAATCTTTCACTCAATAGGGGAAATGCCCGTCGCAAGTTGATGATGTCATAAATGTCAAGTGTGATCTATCCCTATGGAATTTATGGCATGCATGTGAAAATAAAAACAAACTTAATACTTCCTATGGTTAATATGAGCATCAAATCAATATTTCAAATGTGTTTGTGTTTTGTTTTTTTGCACATGCATGCCATAAAAATGACACATGACATTTATGACATCATCAACTTGCGACGGGCATTTCCCCTACTGAGTGAAAGATTAGCTATTTCTAGAAGAAATAAAATATTTAAGGTGTTTTTAATTTTACATTGTAGTTATAGAGGACAATTATAATGTATTAACACATATTTGTCGTATTAGTCAGGGATCACTTTAAAGTGCTCAGTCTATGACCACTGTACAGGGTGTGATGGGTTATTATTATATACTGTAACCACTTAAACCCTATGGTTGAGTGGAGTCCCACAGGGCTCTCTACTGGTGTATTTACAGTTTTCTGTAATTGTGGGGAAAGCTTTCGCTGAAAATAGCCACTCGACAAGTTCACAACACGTTTGTGAAGGTTTTGCTCACAATATGGATGCTGGGGTTTAAGTGGTTAAAGGGCCATTTCACCTCTGGGACAACCAGATCTTATTGTATTGGTGTGTGGGACACGATCAACACAATCCAAAGTAATTTTTTGTGTTCAATCTGTGTTTTTAGATATTTTAGTATTTCAGCATGCTACAAAGCATCATATGATGCAAAATGCATCATTGAAGCATGCTGCAAAATGCATCATTATGATGCATTTTGCATCATAATGATGCTTTGTAGCATGCTGAAATACTAAAATATCTAAAAAACACATATTGAACACAAAAAATAACTCAGGATTCATTTGTGTTGATCGTTTCCCAAACAACAATAAAATAAGATCTGGTTGTCCCAGAGGTGAAATGGTCCTTTAACTAAAGCCAACAAAATAACTAAATCTAGAATTGAACACATATTTATTAACCCATAAGCCGATTCTACGAATGTCTTCTAAATCCTATCAGTTTTCTGGGAGTTTTCCTACGTTGCTATATCAGTGTATATCATATGTATTTGGCTGCCGACTAGGGATGCACGATTTATACGACCATCATTTCGGTATCGGCAATATTGGCCATAAAAATGCATTATCGGTATCGAACCGATATCAAAATAACTGATCGGTTTAGCCGATATTTTGTTCTATAATATTCACTTTTGAATGTGAAGCTGAAAAAGCCCTTTGTGATGATGAAGGCTGAAGATTCAATCAGGGTTTTCTGGGAAATCTTTTCAATTTGGATGTTTTTTAAATAAAAATATATTTGCAAACTAGCAAACCTACTGATGAAACTAATTGATCCAAAACTGAAATTGAAAAACAAAAAGTCAAAAGGAAATAGAAATGTATTATATTGAATTGAATAATAGTTCTCTCTCTGTTTAATCAATATTCTCCCACAAGAAAAGTAGTTTTTTCTGACGGTTATTTAACTTTAGTTACAGGATCACAGCGGCAGTCGAGACAAGACCCCCAGTGAGGTACAGTGATTCATGTTTGTGTGTACAGTATGTTATTTATGTAACTATAGATAATCGTCTTCTCACCTCCGATAACAATAACCAAACCATCACATGACTCTGAGGGTCTGTGAGACCGGTTGCATCCCAGATGTCCCTCTGATGAATTTTGATTGGCTGTCAGTCGCTCTAAATGTGATCCAAACTAAGGCTGGGCAATATATCGAAAATATATTGATATCGAGGTATCAACATGGGAGGTATACATATCAACCAAGACGGCTTGAAATGAGGTATTGGTGTATGTGTCAAATTAAATAATAGACACACTATGCATGCACGTAGCACATGCAAAAAAGCAGTCCATCTTAACCAGGTGTGGTTATTTCAATAAAACCATTGTTGGAAAATGGAAATAAGGCATTTCATTTCTTTATTCTATGTGTAATGTGCAGTGTGCACGCATGGATATGCTATTCATTATCTGGGTTAGGCAGGCAGTGGACCTAAAGCAGAAAAACACAAACAACTATATAATGCAATTTTTTTTACTAATATCGTGAGTCATATCGAGATCGAGGTATTCAAAAACGTTATCTAATATCGAAGGTTTTCCTAATATAGCTCAGCCTTAATCCAAACTACAAAGATTTTTTAAATTACATATATTTATTGTCTTTATAGTTGTTGTTCTTGCTGTGAATGTCCTTTTTAGACCCTGCCCGTTGTTAGCCTCCTGGTTGGTCCCTAACTGACCAACCAGCAGGCTCTATCTGCCTTGTCCCGCCCTGGTTCCACCTTTTTTATGTTGAATTAGCTAAAACATAATTTTTGGAGAAATAAAAACATTTAAAAACATGCTGATTCACTATGCTGCCACTGAGCAGCTCCAATTGACTGAAACAAAGTTTGAAATTAGAATTGAGCACACAGAATAACAATATGAAGCAACTGAATTAACATGGCAGTGGATGGAATGTCCCACTGAATGTCCCACCAAGACACAGCAACCAATGGGTGTGGAGAGGGGCAGGACAATGGGCGGGACTTGACAAAGGGTGAATGCTGTTTGAATAATAAACAGTTAATAGAATAATAAAATAAAAAAATAATGTCCCATCATGTGTTGCAGGAGATCAGCCAGAGGCTAATGGATCTCAGTGCTCATCTCCATGCGCTCCAGGTATGTGGCTTTCATCACTCATATACAGTACAGGAGCACAACACAACACCCCAGATACATATGAATGAGGCTTAAAGGGATATTTTGATTACTTTATTCTTATTCTTTTTTTATTTATGTATTTTTATTTGGGGAAATGAAAAAGAAAAAACAATAAAAATATTAAAAGAATGAGTAGACGATAAAATGTCCCTTCTTTTTTTTTCTTTTTTTTTTTGTTAAATAACACTTCAGGGTACCCTAAGCTCAATCGAAACCATATGAAACCAAATGGACCCTTATGGGTGACGGGTCCATTTGGTTTCATTTTACACTCTCAAGACATACATACATTGGATCAATTGGATCCAATGTATATACTGTATATATCTGTATATATACTGTATGTATACTATATATACTAGTAAGACGCCTCAGGGCAACATGTGACCTTGCCAATTCTTGGCCATCTGGCCAGTGATGTATATCGGACCAGTTACCCCTGGTACCCATATATGGAGATCCATGTACTGATGGTACATCCATTTAATGCCCATACATGGAGATCTGTCTGAACCAGCCACACGATATGGTCTGTCTTCCTCCATATATGGGCATTCCCATATGAAGTCCTGTTAGATATGGGCTTAATATTGATGACATCAGGGATCTCCATATATGAGTATAAAAGGGATTGTAGCCAGTGATGTATATCGATGACATGGGCATAAAAGGGATTCTGGGGAATACACATAGGATTCTGGGGAATACACATAGGTGATGTCACCTATGATATCACCTGTGATGTCACAGTGATGTGTCAGGGGAACCACGGTGTCAGGCGTGACTTTCAGAAAGACAGACAGAGATAGACGGACAAGATGTGCCGGTTTTCATAGTAAACTTGCAACCTACGGTCGCAGTAACAGTGACAGCAAGGTTTCCTAACCATGCTCTATTTTAAGTGCATTAATATGTCCCTCCTATCATCTCCATGCGTGCTCCAGGGTGTGGTCATCAAGCAGGACTCCGTGGTGGAGCTGTGTCTGCACCCGGAGGCCGGCTTGGCCCCGCCTCCCACCGCCGGCGGCCACCGCCGACGGCTCTCTCTGACCACCGTCGGGGGTCCCCCTGGGGGGTCCGAGCAGCAGCAGCAGCAGCAGCAGCAGCAGGGCCCCAGGTCGCCCCTAGGGGAGCTCAACCTGCTGCAGAGGCAGCACAGCCTGCTGCAGGAGGAGCTGACCAGGCTGCGGGGGGCCGAGGGCCGCCTCAAGGACAGCGAGAGGGCCCGGGCCCACCTGGAGAGGCAGGTCCGCGACATGAGGGCCAGCGTCTCTGGTGGCAGCGGGGAGCACTCCTCTGAGGTTAGGAACACTGTTCCTCAAACATGTAAAGACCTTATGTAACCTAGTGTAAATAAAGTGACTAAATCTGGCCTATATTTTCTGTCTTACCTTCAAAATCCCTTCAAAATCCCAGACAAAAAAACATTGCTGAATCTGAAGTCTTAACTTGGCAATTGTCCTAAATGCCGGTAAGATCAAAATATGGTGGTAATTTGGCCGTAAAGTGCTTGATGAATCGAGCCCATTGTGCCGTGATCCCCCCCGATAGCCGATCTACAAGCTCACAATGTGTCGCAATGCGAGGCATTGTGAGCTTGTAGATCTGCTTTTTTACATTTGAAAACTTGAAATGGGACATAATGCACAATGAATACCTTTACTTTTGGTCCTTTATGTAAATGTTGATACCGATAATTTTTTTGATTGAATGGTGTGATTATGAATAACAAAGGAGTGCATTAGCAAATCTACTGTTCAGATTTAAACGTCAAGAAAAACCTTTTTTGTTTGTCTTTGTTTGTCCCTGCAGAGAAATGAACTCGGCCACGGCGCCGACTCGCAATTGGCCAGCCAGGAATCCATCGACCAATCAGATGGCCTTCAGGACTGCAGTGACGGCGAGGTGGAAATGACATCAGACGAGGACGACGGGAAAGAAGAGTCCCCCCGCTCTGAGAGTCCCAGAGGTACACACACGCACGCATGCACGCACGCACGCACGCACACACGCACGCACGCACACACACACACACACACACACACACACACACACACACACTAGGGCATTCACCAAATATTCGAATATTCGAATATTAATTATATCAAAGTCACTATTCGACGTTGTTCACCGAAGTCGAATATTCGCTTATTTTTTTATTTTTTTTATTGTTATCTCTTTAAAAAATATATAGTTTATAAAGCTTGGCTAGATAGGAAGTTATAAGAATGAGTTGTCAATGCCCCTGGTGTATTTGAACTGGGGACCCCCACCCTGACAAGCACTTGGAATTGTAGGTATTACATTTTATGTGACTCGGTTCTGCAGATAAATATTGTGAAAATAGCAATCTACATGCTCACAACGCCTCGCTTACTTAATATTTGACAGTTTGGCCAGTCCTGTCGAATATTCGACTATTTGAATACTTTGAGATCGAATAATTCTAATACTAAAAATCACTATTCGTGAATGCCCTAACACACACACACACATGCACTTTCTATAGTGCTCTGTTCACCAGGATGCCCATACCTACTAGCACATACCTAGCACCAAGATCTGATCTACAAGCTCACAGTAAGCTCACAACACGCTTGTAGAGCAGCTATTCTTTCCGAATGTTGAATGAATCTCCAGAAGGTGGAAAAGGTACTAACATGTCTTACTTGAGTAAAAGTATCAATACTGCAATATAGAGGTATATTGTTACAAGTAAAAGTCCGGAATTCCAAATGTACCTGAGTAAAAGTGCAAAAGTATTGACATCAAAATATACTTGATTTACCAAAAGGACGCGTTGTGAGCTTGTAGATCAGCTATTTTCAAATGGCCTAGGTATAAAATAGGGCTAAAGTGGATTAATGTACAGTTTATAAATATAACATACCGTAATCATTTATATCTGCAAAGTAACTAGTAACTAATATCAGAGATGTAGTGGAGTAGAAGTAAAAGTACTAGACATTTGAAATACTCAACACCACAACATTTTACTTAGGTACAGTTCTTAAAGGCCCGCTGACACGCTCCGACATTATAATAGTATGATACAGTTGGTCACGTGGTCTCTCTGAAAACGGTCTGAAATAGTCTGAAACTCATGTCACAGTGTAATCTGCCCCTCGCACCCCAACAACAGCTGACCAGTACAGTAAGTAGTCTAAGTACAGTCAATTAATTTGATTGGCTTATAATTGCGCATTCTCACAATGACATCATAAACATATTAACTAATATTTTATATAAGTGACAGTACCCCTTTAGATCAGTGTTTCTCAACCTTTTTTCTGCATGGACACACTTTTCATGTCCCAAGAATCCATGGGCACACCAACACAATACGGGGGTGTAAATATCGTCACTGTCGGGAAGAAACCTTGTATCTCCAAGTTTCAAATTTGTACGTTTCTTCGCAAAGTAAAGCCCTGCTTCATCATACAAGGCTGTCGCACAACAGTAGTGGAAACGGGTGCGAGGCGTTGTGTGCTTGTAGATCGGCTGTTTTCACTAGTTTAAATCATTTTTAAAATGGTAAATACAATACTGGCTTTCAAGCAGTTTCAAGGGGCACACTTGACCCTTCTCAGGGGCACACCAAAGGTTCCCAGGCACAGTGGTTGAGAAACACCGCTTTAGATGACAGTCCTACTTTAAGTACCTGTAAATGTACTTAGTTACTTTACACCACTGCCACGCCCAGTATGACCAATCCACACTTGTCTTTGGACTGTTGGACCATACATTGGGCGGTGAGGCGTGTGGGAGTGCTGTACTGCTCCTTTACAGTCAAAGGAAGAAAGAAATTCATATTTCCTCAGTAAAGAACATGAAAAATTACAAGCTCTCATCAGTGAGGAAAGACACACACGCGCGCACGCACGCACACACACACACACACACACACACACACACACGCACACACGCACGCACGCACGCGCGCGCACACACACACACACACACACACACACACACACACACACACACACACACACACCTGCTTACGTAAGGCTTATACTTTGTAATGAGGCATAAAATGTCTCACACGAATGCAGAGGCACACTGACCCTCTTCAACGCGCTCTGTGTGTGTGTGTGTGTGTGTGTGTGTGTGTGTGTGTGTGTGTGTGTGTGTGTGTGTGTGTGTGTGTGTGTGTGTGTGTGTGTGTGTGTGTGTGTGTGCCCCCTCTCTCTCTCATATGTGTGGGTGGAAAAGTCTTTCAATATCTTGTTCTTGTTCTCTCTCTCTCCCTCTCTCTCTCTCTCTCTCTGCTATGCAAATGGTTTCACAGAAAATAATTCTAGATGTAAACTATATACATTGAGTTTAAAGGAATATAGCTACATTATAGCAATTTACATTTTGATCATGTTCTGTACTTCTTCATAAACTCCTACAAGTGTTCCAGTTCAACTAGGATTATTTTGGTGGGTCACGGCCTGAAAAGGTTGAGAACCACTGATCTAGTGATTCCCAACCTCTGGGCCAGGCCCCATATAATTGGCAAAAGACTTTAACAATCTTATAACATTAATGTAAACAAATATCATTATATTTCAAGCACTGAAAAATGAGTTTTCATTGTGATAACTATAAATAGAAACTTAAAGTATACTACTGTAGGTTAGCTCCATTGATCCAAGTCGGAAGACACTCGATTGATTGATCGATCATTAAAATCAATACTATATGTTCTGAAAATGCACATGGCCCACCCATCTGGCCACTTATACACGGCTGCTGTGTTAAGTGGTCACATGGGGGGTCCGCTATTTTCGGCACATACTGTAGCAAAGTATAAATTGGGTTTGTAGTTTTGTAGTTTTGTTACAAACCATTATGCGACTCCATTATGCGAAGTATTGATTGATTGATTGATTGATTGATTGATTGATTGATTGATTGGGGGGGTACTTTATTAGTCAAACCCTAACCCTAAACCTAAATAAAGCATACTGTATAAGGTCCCAAATTAGAACAAGGTAAATTCAAGATGCATATATGAATAACGTTTCAATAAATGTCTCTCGTCTCCAGATCTTCAAGATATTCCAGAGGAGAGTGAAAACGGAGCTGAACAACGCCAGGCTACTGCGTCACACTCCTAGTTACGTCCCCCAGGAAACAAGGACTCCCCGGCAACGGTTCCTACAGAAGACTAAAGACAGCAGCATACTTCAAACCATCTAGAAGGTTTTTTGGTTTTGGCAGGTCAATAACAATGAAACAAGATTCTTGTAGAATCAAAATAATCTTGGCAGTGACTTGATGTTCAAATCCAAGATATTCTAACTTGCCGAAACCCTTTGCGAACGGAACGTCATGCGTGACTGGTAAGACACTCAACGTGCTCGTGATTTTTATAGTTTTATTATCGAAATCGGCCGGCAGTTTTTAAGAAACCTCTGTATTATAGACAGCGTTTGTGGGCCGGGACCCATCTTTGGGTCGCAGATCCATTTGTATGGGTTGTTAAGTTTTTTCGTTTGTTCTTTTGTTTCCTAAATTCTGTAATTATTATTTCAAAAGATTTTCTAAAATAAATCTAGCATTTCATGAATAAATAAATCAAAGAAATGCCATTAAAAACAAAACAATAAATGTTCAAGGAGCAGTGAAAACACCAGATTTACAAGCTCATAATGCGCCGTGATGCAACGTGTTGCGTGCTTGTCGATCAGATATTTTCACTCGGTTGGGAGGCATTTCTCTCTCTTTTGGGTCTCGAGCTAAAAGGTTTGGGGTCCACTGCTCTATAATTCTTCTCTGAGCGATAACAAACCCAACCAGATGGCATTGAATTCATAGCTAGCACACACATTTTGTCCACTGTGTTTAAAGCAAGTGAGTAACTTGCTCATAGAGGCTTATTGTCGGTATCAGCCAGAGCGTGGGAGTGTATCTCCGGAGTTTCACAATGCACTTGACCCCTGGGTGATGGATAGCTGAGATGGAGTGCAACACCTACACTTACCGCACAACTTGCCGTACCCAAGCCTCGCTACACATGTACGCTGAGTTGGCGGTGGCCAGGAACGAACCCATGATGACCCGTCATGGTCGAAAGGCAAGTGCTCTACCGACAGTTGATGTAAACAAACAGCCCAGATCTAACGTCTGGACATTCGGTAGCCAGAGCAGAGCCTCGTCGAACTCTCGGGAAGGCCTGCACAAGTCGAAAGATGTCTTGGCTTTGTATTGTAGTATGTGGCTAAAGTGTCAAATTTTACATTTCAAGGACCCCCATAACTCTCTGAGTTACAGCCCTGTAAGGGTCCGTTTGGAACACCCTCAAGGAACCCTGAGGGTCCCCGGACCCCTACTTTGAGAACCATTGAACCAGACTTAACTTTTGTTTTGAAAACAATGACTTTGAAACTAGTACTTTTAACTTTTCTTGCACGTATAGAATGATTATATTTCTGTGGCTTATGGCAGTTTGAATGTGTTGACCTGTGGCGATGTGTGGCCTTAACTTCAGCTTCAGCGTGGATTTGTCTGGATTCATACCACTTCCTTTTCGCTATAATCGTTGCACCAATGAGCCATCCCCCTTTCTGCGGACGACAGGAAGGGGAGGAGTTATGCAAAACAAAAATAGCCTACTTTATAAAGACGAAGGAGCGGCCTGGTAGTGAAATACTGCCACCTTAGCTACCTGTGTGTGAATTACCTGCAAATGCAAATGTACCAAGACTTGGACAAAATGTGGAAGACTGGAGTTTGCAACAAAGGTTTTGGAAATGCTCTGCGTATATTTTGCAGCTTGTGCACACACACACACACACACACACACGCGCACGCACACGCGCGCGCGCGCGCACACACACACACACACACACACACACACACACACACACACACACACACACACACACACACACACACACACTTGAACCCCTGACATTTCAGTAAATTAGGATTATCCAAACCTTTTTAATGTTCCTTATGTTGGCGAACCGATTTCTATTTATTTTTCTTTTATTTAAGCACATAGAACACACATGTATTCTCTTCTCTACTGTATGTATGCTGAGCATGTATCTAAGTATACCGCAATCAATAAGCATTAACAACAATAGGTCAATATACCGTACACTTAGATCAATATATATATAGTGTGAGGACGTCAAATATTATTTGAGTTGTACATAGAATGAAAGAAATTGTACTCATAACGCCTTTCTCCTTTCATAAACAAAAGGAAAATAATAAGAAGAAAAAAGCAATTATTGAATTATATATTCTATCTAGATTGGAGCAAAATCGTGAAAGTGATTTCAAACACAGATGGCAGTATTTCAATCCATTTGTCTGAAATGTGTGGTTCATTATTTTTGTTGAATTCTGCAATGCATATGTTCAGCTGGTGTCAACTGTCAAGATATTATTTCAAAATACCTTTGAGGACAGTTGAATGAGAACATTTAGCATTTAGAAAATATACTTGATATTGGATTAAGTTGCGATATTAGTCTGAAGAGATTATTTAATCTTAACTTTTCAGACTTGTGGTTTGTGTATCAGTTAAATTCAACTGAATTCATTTGAGACCAATTCAAGCTTTTCCAGTCCTAATTTATGCAAGTGAACACTTAACCAAACAAATGTTTTACTTGGTGGCATGGAGGAGTATGTTGCAAACTTGTTTACATTAGCAAATTGCTAACAATTACATTGACAACATGTAGAAAATGAAACGAGACATACAGAATTCAATTATTCAACAGTTGCAATAATGCATTAGTATAATAATCAAAAATGTGTTGTTCAAAGAGACCAAAGAGAAGGATTGGTTACAATCATGTCCTCTTTGCTACTAAAATATGTCAGATCACTGGAAACACTGCCATGATTTCAAGGACCTTGAAGATACTATGTTGTTTAATTGTTTAATGAATCCATAAATGTTATATGGAATATTCAGATCTGGAAGACCTGGAAACACATGACTAAAGCCAAATAATTCATACACAGTAAAATACTTACTGTAAGTTATTTTAACACCGAGAGTGTACAGATAGAACCAAGTGAACATGTACACTCTCAGAGTTAAACTAACACTATGGTTTAACTGTGTATGAGATACAACATAACAGGTAAATCGTTTACTTTACAGTTTATTAATGATCTTGAAAGGAGACTTTGTTTTTCCTTTTTTTTGTTTTAGAAATCAACAATTGAAGATGCCATTTTGTATTTCCAGAATATATCAATTATGTGTCTGCTAATGATATGCATTTCTTCCTGCCAGTATTTTGTACTTTATTTTCATTGTTTGTTGAATATGTATTTGTATATATTTTACCCAATCACTAAGGAGATCAAAGGTAACTGTCTGGAACTATAGTTAGCGCCCTCTGGAGGTGATACTATAAATGATACGTTTATATGTTATCTTCTAGCCTTCAACTGGTATTAAGTCAAGTATTAAGTTCTTACATACTGGCTCAAGTCCAAAATGACTATTTTATTTGTTTATTTTTAAGGCATTACTGTTTTAAGACAGTAGGTGGCTCCCCCTAGTGAGACACAAAGGAATTGCTGGCGGGGGGGAAGGGAAATAGAAAATCACCCTAAATAAATAATCTTTTACCATTATTGTACGAAAAGATTGTCTTTTCTTCCTAAATATAGCATTGCCTTATTTCTTACAATCTAAATGTATTTAGACGCAACTAACATTATTTCTTTCAATCCATCCATCCATCTTAACCACTTTAACTTAAGATGCGGTCGTGGGGGTAACCATAGACATAGAAAGGTAGACGCCTCCTTCGGCTAGGGGGGCGTATGCATTGAGCAACTAAGGGAATCTTCATCAACTTCTGTGTTCATTGCTTCCGCGTGCGTCACACATAGGGAAGTCGGTAAGCCAATCAGAGGCAGGTGGGGGCTGGTCTTTACAGGGGCGCTGGAAGTGGGGTGCTGAGGGAGCTGCAGCTCCCCTGGTGGTGGGGAGAAAAAAAAACGTTTTTTTTTTTTTTTTTTTTTTTTAATAATCCTATATATACACACAGAGAGAGCTATATTAAAACAATAATGTATTTGACTTTGGGGAATAAAATATGTTGAAAAAAGGTATTTGATTATCACATGGTGACCTAATCACATGGTCACCTTGCCACTTCAAGTCAAATTTAAATCCCGCTTTGATGGCACACCAAAGTCTATTTATTTGAGAACTAGAAACTGTCTATAGGCTCATTGTTGCAAACTAACACTGTTGTATATGGGGAATAAAAAACAGTAGAAAACTGTTACAAAAATAATACACGATTTTGTAGTGTGTGCGTGAGTGACTGTGTGTGTGCATGCGTGCTGTGTGTTGCACTGTGTGCTAAAATAACTAGTAACTATAGCTCCTTGTTACACCGTTGTGCGGGGAATAAGCACCCGAAACCGTAATAAAAATAACCCAAAACCGGATAAAAAACGTGAATTTTTCGGCGTGCGGCCTTTGGCCGCACGCATGAACTCCTCCAGGCTCAGCTCCCCTTGGGATTTGGGAGTTCCAGCGCCCCTGGGTCTTTACGTATGCAGCCTGTGAGAACAGCGCAACATCGGAACTGGCTCTGTTGAATTGAATTGTGGTCCTTGGATAAGTCCTGGAAAAGACACGCTGTGATTGGCCAGTAGTCACTTTGACTGATGGCGTTCCCTTAGTTTTTCCAGGAAGTCCGGACTAGAACTTTTGCACATCGCTCCAATTAACTGCAGAGGCGAACGAGGCATCTAGCTCTTTATATCTGTGGGGGTAACAGTTCAAGCAGAGAGCTCCAGATTTCCCTTTCCAGAGCAACAGTAGCCACTTCCTCCTGGGGGATCACGAGGCGTTCCAAGACCAATGTGTAGATATACTTGCCTAAATCCTTGGTCTATATCAGGGGGTCTTCTCCCTGTTGCTCCCATGGGAAACGCTGGGGAGGCATCCGTACTAGATGCCCGAACCACCTAAAGGGGCGTTTATAGTTACGTATGCGTGGTTTTGTGTACGTTTTTGGGTGAGAGAGTACGAACGTAGATCCGTCGACATGCATATAGTCCTCTCTACGTTATTTACGTTCCGACCCGCTCTCCGCTCCAATTCTGCTCCCATTGGGGCCGCGCGACACATGGAGGTGGTTTTTTAGCCAAAATATGTAGAACCACAGAATTTCTTGACCAGACGACCGACGTGATGTTTGGTATAAGCTGCTCTCTGTCCTTATGTACTACTATGCATGGTACTTAAGCTGGCTCCTTTCCAAGTGAAGGAGCAGCGGTTCTACTCCGAATCTCTCGCGAATTACTCAACATCTCACTCTATAAGGGAGAAGCCGGCCACCCGTCTGAGAAAACTCATTTCAGCCAATTGTATCAGTCTGGTTAATGCCTGGCTAAAAATGCTCTCCATGTCCTACCGCCCTCCATCTTGCTGTCTGTGCAGATCATGTGATGACAATGTTGTGGGTTTGTATGGGTGTACGAAAAAGGATAAGGACAATGGCAGCAAGGGATTTAATATAGAAGTGGTATAATGTCATTATGGTGTAGTTACAGCGACTTTCTTCATTTTAGGGGCAAGGCCACTTGGCCTTTGGTATTGTCCATTATTAGAGGGCACAAAGGCCAAATGCCAGGGCAGGAAGGCCATGAATAAAACAATTTTTTTGTCCATTGAAAGAATTATTTGAATTTATGGGTTAAGGGTGATTTTAAATTTGATATGTTGACTATCTGCTGTGAAATAAATACATTCTGATCTATCCTCAGCCCTGCACCAATCAAAGATACTTAAAAATGGGGACTCAAAAAAGACACATGACAAGAAAGAGACACTGGTGTCTGCCTGTTGGCAAGACAGAGACAGAGACAGAGGAGAAAGTGGTACAGTCAGCTGGGGCATTAAGGCCACTATGGCCTCGGGCATGCCATTTTTTTGGAGGGGCAAATTGGGGGGCAACGACGGCCATTGCCTTCATGGCCTCCCTGAAATTCCTGCCGTGGTTGTCATCATCCTGTGTCATCATAATGTTTTGTGTGGCCAAAGACTATCCGCTGGGGACGGCATGGGACTAAAATGATATAACAGCGGCCCTCAGCAACAGCAACATAAGTCCACGTGTGAGCTTGTCCACTCAAAGTTCTGCTGTCGGGAATGCGTGTACCTACAGTTGTGTTTATGTACCAGCATGTGGCTCGGTTTCAACCTGTTTCACATCCACAACATGCACTGTAGCGGTGAAAAGCTGTGTCTGTCAACTGATTCAATTCATCTGTCAATCCGTCCGTCTGTCCCATACTTGTGAAAGTGATATCTCAGGAATGCCTTGCAGGAATTTCCACAGGCATTCACTTGATTCCAATTTGGTGTTTCTGCGTCTCTCTTTCTGTCTCTGTCTCTGTGTCTGTCTCTCTCTCTCTCTCTCTCTCTCTCTCTCTCTCTCTCTCTCTCATCTACAGTATATTTCTCTTCATATTGCACATTAAATCAATCCACGGAATCCAAGCCGACAGGATGAATTGGGCTCCACCCCAGAACCATACTGAGCTCTATATGACTGAGCAAACAACTGACATAATTCTCACCCACTGAAACACATAGTAGAGTGTACTGACTGAGACATGAAACCAAGGGCAGAGAGACGAGAGACATGCGAGACAAGACCTGGGAGTCACTGGCTGAGCCACCAGGCCTGAGTGGTCTTAGCTGTCCCCTTCTGATGTCTTGTTGACAGACACAACATTAGGAATGAACTAATACAGGCACAGCCGTCAAATCCTGGATCAATGCCAGGCTAAAGTAAGGGTCGTTGTGAAGCATTAACCACTAATGCTCTATTTAATTTGTTGTACGACGAATAACGAGCACATACCGTGTCACTATGTGATGTGTTGTGATAGGCTATTTTCACTATGAGGCAGGTTGTTACACTTTGAGACACCAGGTTGAAAGTGTTTAACAGGACAGTTACATAACAAACATAATACAGAATTATAAGTAAGAAAACAAGAACAACAAACACCTTCTGTAGAATCTGTACACAATTCAAACATTAATACTTGTCTCAGCTCTGCTGAGGGAGAGTAAACAAGTATGTCAGTGTCAGTGATTTGAAAATGTCAATGGACCTACAGTAGCTGCTCTATAACTAGGAAGGGGCAGGCTGTTCCCGACAGGGACATGCTGTGTCCCTGATTCAGCCTGGGAAAAAGAGTTGTAGAGGCCCTCATTGCGTGCTATAGAGAGAGATCTCTACAAGCACACAACGCCTCGCACCGCGAGGCGTTGTGTGCTTGTAGATCTGCTGTTTTCACTACTTTGGTGCGACGACCTTGTATGATGAAGCAGGGCTTTGCTTTGTGAAACAAATTACAAATTTGAAACTTGGATGAGGTTTCTGCCCGACAGTGACGATTTACTTGGTTGGCAGCCTAGCCCCCAAAATGGAACGAAGGCCGACATTTAATTTTTAATTTTTTTCTAATGGACCGGCCCAAGTACAACATTTGTCTCTGATATGTAGTGGTGTGTAGAAGTAAAAGTATTGGAAATTGGAAACCCTAACCCTAACCCTAACTCAAGTAAAGAACAAATACCTCAAAATTGCATTTAAGTACAGTACTTGAGTAAATGTACTTTAATTGCACCACTGACCAGCAGCAACTGGTGGGCTGACCTTAGAGCTCTATGTGGGATGTAATCTGAGTCCCCCAGAAATCCATGCATTAAAATGGGATGGGCGAGGTGGGATCACTGGGACGTAATCATCATAGAACATTGGTTCTCAGAGTCGGGTCCAGGTCCTTGAGGGAGCATATCATGGCAAAATGATAGATTAGGAACCAAGTGGACCCTTATGGGTCTGTAACTCAAAGTAAATTAACATTGATTTTACAATATAAAGTTGGGTCCCACTCACAGAGGTCCGTAGCCTAACTGGTTGTAAGTCACTGCTAGAGTTGTATCCTCTCTTATATGGGTGTCCCTGGCATATCTTTTCAAATGGGGGTCCGCAGGCTAATAAGTGTCAATTTGAGGGTCCTCGACATGAAGAAGTTTGAGAACCACTGATGTAGAAGATCTTACAAGGAAGGGGAAAGCTATAACCCATTTTGTTACTTTAGGCCTGTGAGGCCAGAACACAATCTATGTGATCCTGTCTCTTTTTTCCGGGAAGAAGGCTGGCAGCGGTGTTCTGGGTGAGCTGCAATCGCAAGGACTGATCTATGCCAACGCACGCACAGGGAATTACAACAGTCTAGTCTGGTTGAGATGAGGTACAGTATAACCCTCTCTAGTCTAGACCTCTTGGGGAGACACAGGCTTTGATGAGAGAACAATATTTCCTCTCATCCTCAATACCTGAATGAATAAGCAGTAGGCCTAGATAAAACAATATAGTTCTGTTATTTTAACCTCATGGCCCTCAATGTAAGAGTGTAAAGTCTTTGATCACTAAAAGAAATGCATCACATATGGTGCTCGGAAATATATATCTGATAGGCTAATGGAGTCATAAAACTGAAATTGTTGTTAAAACTTTAAAGGCCTGTCCACACTATCTGCGACCACCTAAGTTCAAAATGGCGTCACTCGCAACTTCTGAGAAGCATTAACACAATTAGAGTTCGGAAAGCTGCACATCGGAAAGGCAGAACTTTCCGAAGGAAAGTTTGGTGGTCGGAGACAGTATGGACAGCCCTTAAGACGGACATGTCTTTTTTTTATGATTTTCATGTTGCCATATTTGAACTGTTTTATAAAAGCAATAATCCACTCATTTTCAGTAATTCTAGAGAGAACAGCTACAGTAAGAGGGTAATAGGCATTCCACTTTGCATCATGTCGTTTACGATGCCCCTTAGCCGTTCTAAAATAACTATAAACCACAGCATTGAGTGGTTTAATCCTTTGTTAGGTCACTCCTACCCACACACACTGATGACGTTTTGCGTTGTATTTACCCCATGATTAAACACTAAAGAATGTCGGACAAGTGAGTGCGACCCTCCCTCCTCAAATGTCCACCCCTACTGTACCTAGACGCATGCCCTGTGTGACAATGGTGCAACAGCATGTCAATGTGAGATGCACTGTGGGATATTTTGGGGCAGCAAATCAGCAGGCCTACCATCTCACAGTGAGTTTCCTGGTAACAGCTGCCACACACATCTGTGGCAGAGGGATTCCCCTCACTGGTTTACAGGTATTTAAGAACTGGTGAAAAATATTCGCACAAGCTCCCATTAGGTGTACTTTACAGAAAAGGGAAGAAGAATAGCCCACACACACACACACACACTTCTTCGTGATCTGATGGCTGCACTCCATGACTGGCACAGGGTACTGGGTACGCAAGCCGGCCTGGCGGAGATTTGAGCCCTGAGGAGCACACTTTTGGTTGACTCTCTTCTCGCCCATGCTGAGTTTTCTTTCCGGCATTCTACGATGACCCTGATGCTGACGGGCCATTCTAATCCGGAGGACAATGTCAGCCAAGAGAGATGTATTAATATCACTGGTGGGGCGGGGTGGGCTACATAACTGGCATAGTGACTTACAGTGACAGTGTGTGGCCCTGGGCTCCGCTGTCTGCCGTCCTCTGTCACTATACTGTAGGCCTCCAGGCCCATTATGGACAGGCGGCCGTTGGCAGGGCCTGGTGACGAGGCTTGTGGGAGGAAGGCCGGGCTTTGTGTTACACAGACCAACATTCCCCCTCTCTCCATTGCTATGGCTGTTTATGAAACGCAATTGTCTGAGATAGCTATCAAATACTGGCTCAAGCTCAGTGAAATATAATTTTCACAACAAAGGAAAAAAAAGAAATTGCTTTGATATCCCAGACTACAAACACTTTGTGCTGATTTATTTCTTGAATCAAATCAAATCAAATCAAATCAAATCAAATACAGACATTTCCTTGACTATGGCAATAGTTCTCAAAGTGGGGGTCCAGGTCCCCCAGGGGTCCTTGAGGGGGTTCCAATTAGTCCCCAGCAAAATGATTGATAGTTTAGGAACTAAATGGAACCTTACGGTTCTGAACCTCTGAGCGTCTACAAATGGAACCAAATGGACCCGTATTGAGGATTTTACAGTGAGCCCCTTTTCGACTACAGTTTTAGCACCACACCACACCACACTACACCACACCACACCACACCACACGGCACCACATAAAAATATCTACATTTTCCATTACACAAAAGTACCCCTATCGGTAAGAAACAAATTGACCCTTTTAACTGTGATTATAATACAATATACATTTGTATTACAAATTATAATGCACTATAATGGAATATAACTGTGATTATAATACATTATAAAGTATTAATATATTACTATGATAATTATAATACACTATAATAGATTATAATAGTGGTTATAACTATAGAATCTAATTATCATGTATTACAACTATATCATGGTTTTCTAAATAAAAAGTCAGTGAGTGATCAGTCATTATGAAGTGTTTGGCCCTGTGTGGCCTAGCTCAGACCTACTCTAGAGTGGATACTTTTTAGTACCACTTTCACACCACTCTACCCAGGTCCTTGTAGTGGAAAACCTGGCACAAGTGGGCGGTGTGGTGTGGAGTGGTGTGGAGTTGGGCCAGTGGAAAAGGGGCTATATAGAGAGATACTAATAGTATGAATATGAGGGCCCTCAAATAAAAAAAAAGGTTCACATTCATTGGTCTAAGGCACATATTAAATGTACACATGACTGTGACCTTTGCTTGAAATCCCAGATCTAAGTCTTTATCTGACCTCTGCAGCCTGCAGTTGACACATACTTGACCTTTGACCTTCGACCCAACATTAACAGCTACGCTGCTATGTTAACCTTTCCAGGTGTCAGTGTTTTAACACTATCAACTTTACAGTCAAATGGAGGTATGTGTGAGGATCTCCTCAACAACACCCCCCCCCCCCCCCCCCCCCCGCCCTGAACGGACAGCTGTCGTTGAACTGCATAGTCAACTGTTTATGTAATTATGCCTGTCAAATTACAAATGAATTATTTTTAACACAATATTCACCTCGGTGTAACAAGTACTCAGGTTGTGTCCTCAGTGAGTTGACCAAATGGACTGAGAATATCTTAGAAACACTCCATTATAATTGGAATGTACCACAAGAACACATTTAGAGGGTCTACGCACCCTGCTAGTTAGGAACATGCCTCCAGGTCCAGCATTCAACTTCCCAAGTTCACAGGCCGCAAATAATTCTTCTCCCCAACTGTACCTCTGGAGTCTGCTTTTGAATTTATTACGAACGGAGGTATGTTAAGGGCGTAGAACTCCTCGACGTGCAACATGTACGGGACACCCAGGGTTTCTCAAACTTTTACATTTCAAGGACCACCATTTAAATTCATGTTAGGCCACATTTAATATGTTTCTTTTTTTTGTGTGTGTGTGTGTGTTTTAACAGCGGGCGACAGCCTGGCGTATTTTCCGGAAGTGTGTTATTTGTCTATCGGAGCTGGCAACAACTTATGCCCGGCAATGACGGAAGGAACGGCCACTAGTTGCAAAGTGTTGAAGTGTATGTGGGGTCTGGTATACTGTACATCCCAGCCCCTTGGTTTTTCTATTCAGGATGTGTAAACAAAACCAGCGACCAAACCAGCGACTCATGCGCTGGTCACTTACTCAGAATGTGTTGGCAGCACAGTTTTGTAGTGAAGCCACAAACAATATTTTGCTTGTGTCTTAGGGTGGGAGGTGTTATGTGCATTGCTGTGACGAGGCACGTGTGTCTCTTCTTTTTTCCTCCACTCTGCAGCTCATTCAATCAGTCAATAATCATTCAACCCCGCCTCTCACCACCGGTTGGTCCTCCACTCATCGGTCCACCAATCCTCTCCAGCCATTCCCCGTATAAATCACCTGTGTACCCATCACCTATTTATTTCCCTCCTGCCATGCTTCCACCAGTTCTGAAGTTTTGTGATATATCCTTGTTTGATCCAGTCTTATAATAAGTCAGTTTAGATTTACAGCATTATGATAAGCCATCAGTTTATTACAGGCGAGGGTAAGGAGGTGGGGAGGGGTGTCCAGTTGTGTACAGTTTGTGAAGGAAGTCACACAAATCACAACAATGTGTTCACTGACCGTTCACTACTTTACGTAGTAGTGACAGTCTCTGTGCCTCATTTGATCGAATGGAAATGCTTCACTCAGAAGAACACTAGGTCACCATCTGCTTCACAATGTTTGTGTACTTTTTTGGTGTGCAAAAAAGTCAACCCAAGTTCTACATACTTAGGTCAGTGTCACTTTCACTTCTACTTCACCAGGCATTTCAGGCTTTCATGTTTCGTGCCATTATGCCTGTAGCAACATGAGCTGGGATTGATCCACTTTATGAAGGAACTCGATTGCTCAAGACACTGTTGTTGGCACAACTCAAGTTTCTCAAGAAGTCACATGCAGCCAGCGGTACTTGGGAGCTGATCGTAGGTGCGATGTGCCACCTCATCATTCCATCTCCACGGGCCTAAAGAGATATGATACCCTAGTCCTTGCTGATAGAGAAAATGTGCCACTTCTAATTACTTACTTTACTTCAAATGCTTGCCGTCCTGTACTGTACTGTATATATACCATACTCTATATTAGACTGTACTGTTCCACATTTTAACTACTGGTGGCCACAGCTGAGTGGTTAAGAAAGCCTGCCTGGGATGGCTAAGGTCCCTGGTTCAATTCCACGCCTCAGAAATGTGTCAAAGTCTACTCCCTGAGCGCTACAATCAACGACTGCTCCTAAGTTGGGGAGGACAAATGTCATGTTTATGCAGATAGATACACAGTGAGTGAGTGACACACATAAAATACCCCAGGATTGGGGTCCAAATTATTATAAACGGCACATCATGTCTCCGTCTGTCTGGACGTCTGTCCGTGTATGCTTTTTTTACGGTCTTTGGGTTTGACGCTCTGACATCACGCTCTGACATCACTGTGATGTCAGGGGAACCACACTAACAGAATCCCTTTTATGCCCTTATACTGTAGATCCCTGATGTCATCAATATGTTGTGTCCTGAAACATTTGGGAATCTTTGCTGTAACACTCTGTACCATACAGTACCATACAATAGCATACAGTACAGTACCCTGGCTGTATTGTAGGTGATGCAGAGTAGCAGTATTAAATCTACTGTGTCATTTGAGTCCAGTGTGTCAGGACAGGAATAGAAATGGACAGTGAGTTTTATGATGGCTTCTGTCATTGTCTCTGTACTTCCTGTCATCTGCCTCTCTTCTCTCCATTCTTCTGTCCTCCCATGTTCGGCTCCACCAATCACGGCTGCCGCCGCAGAGAACAAGACACGCACAATGGGAAGCGGAGGGAATTGACCAGGGCTACGTTACATTAAAAGCCTTTAGCAGACAGAGGCGTCAATTGGGTATGGCAAGCTATGGCAGCTGCCATACCTTGGCTACAGGGGGAAATAATAAAATGTACTTTTCAGTGCGCCTGTTGCTAAGGTATGGCAACATGACTGGTGTCTTGCACGCGCGCCTTCGTGCGCGTGCAAGACACCAGTCATGTCATGCCATACCTTACCTATTTCTGAACTGACGCCACTGTTAACACATATTGCTCTTCTTAAACAAAATGTTGCGTACCGTGTGTACTTTAGTAGATGTCAACTGACATTGTCAGTCACTGCCATTCAAGTTCAAGTTATGTTGTGGGAAAAACATGCATGAGACAAGAGCCATTTACAGTATGAATTTGCCATTTAAGTAGCTATATTACTCTAATACAGCCGTTTAAGTTCATGCATCGGCATTCTGTAACGTTTACTTTAGGTGGGAATGGTAGTTTATGTAAACTATGTGGCCAATGTGGCGGACATGTCATCCTGTACACCAGTGATACTCAAACTCAGGCCCGCAGGCCACTTCCGGGCCGTGGCACAATTTTGACTGGCCCACCAATCAATCAAACAATTCCCATATTAACCCAAAATGGACAGATGCTTCAGATATTTTGAGATTTTGCCCTCTCATGCAAATTCAACAACCACAGTATGTTTAATTTGCCAAAAAAATTGTTAACAGACAATATAAGGTGCCAATGAAAGAAGTTATCAAGTATCATAAATGTTGTCCCCTGGCCCCTTGCCATTTTTGTAATGTGGCCCACTGGTTCAGCTGTTGTGAGTATCCCTGCTGTACACTGTAACGCGACAGGGACACTCATTTTATGAACAATATGGGCCCCTTCCCAGAAATGTAGTAGAGTTAAAGTCATAAGTTAAATACAATAAAATACTTGGAACAGTCAACAATATTTACATAAGTACTGTACAGTACTCAAGTAAATCTACTGTAGTCACTGTCAACCACTGAAGCTCCCTTGTCACAGAAGACAAGGGGTCTTCAGAGTGGGAGTGTCCCTGCCCCCTCCCTCCCCTGTCATATAAATGCTCTCCCTCTGTCCTTGGTGGAGTTTGGTCTCTGCTCTCCTCTGCTCCCCTTTCACTCTCCTCCTCTCTCCCTCTCCCAAGGTCCTGGAGGTCGCCAGCTAGTGCTCTCCTCATCTCTCCCGCCTCTTTCGCCCGCTTCTCTGCTTCTTAAGAGTTTTTCTCGGTTCAAACTTTTGACTCGTCCCGGACCACCTTTTACACCATGGAGGCCATCAAGAAGAAGATGCTCATGCTGAAGCTGGACAAGGAGAATGCTCTGGACCAGGCTGAGCAGGCCGAGACGGACAAGAAAGGAGCTGAGGAGAGGAGCAAGCAGGTGTGTGTGTGTCTGGGAGGAGGGCCTGACATGACGGCATTCTCCTCCTGGGATTAATGTGTTAAAACCCATTAAGACCTTAAATATTTTATACTTTGGCTATTGAAAAATAGCAGATGTACAAGCTTGTGTAGATCTGCTTGTGAACATTTGTGCAAATCTTTGAATAGGCCTATATATTTTTTCTTGACATGAAAAGGTTTGAGAACCACTGATTTAGAAGATGGATTTAGAATACATTTATAGAATCGGGTCAATATATTCAAAGACTTGCATAAATTGTCATGATTTTTTCAAGAATAGCAGATCTACAAGCTAGTTGTAGTTAAAGCATAAAACAACGTTTAAAGCGGTTAAAATCTAAGATGACACAAATGCGTTCTAGGTCTAAATGGTTACGAATGTACAGGTGCTGGTCAACAGGTATACCTGGAGATGGATCCACACAGCAGTATCTCTGAGAGTACACTCTGAGTCTTCAGGTCAAAAGCCGTGGAGGCTCTCTTTTTGTTAGGACTTAAACAACCTTCATCGAGCTGCATGGATTGCCTTAAAGGAGCACTTTGCCTGTTTTCAATCTCATCTTCTTATAATTGGTCCTCACTAATGCTCATTGGCAGGCATTATGGACAATTCAGAAACAGTCGTATACCTGCTGCTTTTCTCTTCCTGGGAAGTTCAAAATCAGAATCAAAGAAGAATCAAAATCAATCTTGTTTGAAATGACTACCCATAATGTCATCGGTATGGCACATTTTCAAACCATCCACAGTCCACTTCTGAGATCCAGACAGAAATGGTGTCATCCTAGTGAGCATTACTGAAGTCCTGTGCATGGAGAGGAGGTTGGAAAAGGTCAAATGATCCTTTAACTAACGCAATGTATTACAAGTTTAATGTAGGCACAACTTATTCTACTATACTGAATTTGTTTTCAAAAAGAAAAGTATATAGTACAGTATGTAGGGTTTATTTTCTAATACATTTCTCTCTAAATTGTTGAAGGTCCTGTCTGTGCCATATCATTTCATCAATGGAAGACTAATGTTTACCTATACTGCCATTTAAAAGGCATCTTTTCACACTTTCAATTGTTTTTAAAATAGCACTGAGACAGAAAAGTGTTATCGGTTGTCGAGGGCTAGGCTCCACCTGTCTCTCCCAGTTCGCTACAGGACATTTCAGAAAGCTATTATAGTGTCACTAACAATGGTCTGGATGAGTGCTGGGTTCAAGAATAGGCCCATCTGTACCAACTGCCCGTCCCAAAGGTCTAGAGGTCAAATGAGCCGCATACCCATGGCTGTGGAGTTGATGAGACTGTAGCAGCCAGTGTCTTGCTGCTCTTTGCATTCCAAAGCAGAACAGTCTAGCGTTCAAGGCCAAGGCCAATTCATGCTTTGTGTCGCTCGCCAAAAATAGCCGGCCCACAAGCTCATAGCCAGTGTTGGGCATTAAATAATGTCAAAATAATATATACAGTAACCTGTAATATATTGGTAGGTTCAAGTGTAACGTAATGCCAAAACAGTAATTATATTAGTCATTAATCTAAGTATACTTTAAGTTACAATGAATGTGGTTTTGTTTTTGACAGAGATAGACTATATTAAGCCTGTCATTTATACCCCATAGTAGGAGATTATCATGCATTATCACATGCAGAAAAGATCAGATCTACAAGATATTGAAATTTGTTTAAAAGTTAGCTTGTAGATTCTTTTTAAGCGTGCACCTTCTCACAAAATGATGGCATGGCGTGTACAGTACATACAGGTCAGGAATACAAAAGTAATAATATAGTAATATATCTTGTGCTCTTGAACTAGTAACTCTTGATACTAATATAATTAATGTAATGTAATATCATCTCTTAAAAGGTGATTAATAACTTCTTTCTCATGCTGAGTAACTTGCCCATCACTGCTCACAACGCATTGCATTATGAACTTGTGGATCGGCTATTTGTGGCACAATGTACCGTCTTACAACGGAGTATAACATTGGTAGAAGGTCTGTCGGGGCGATGTATCGCTGATCTCCCTTTGGACAAGATGTGGGCCATGATAGATGATGACAGGAGATTGTCCACACTTATATATTTATAGAACCCGGGCCAGTATTCCCAGCACGAGCGCTGATTGACAGAAGCATTCACACGCTTTGCATTAACCTTCAAGTAAACTGTTATAATGCCTTTAAATTTAGAACCGCTGTTTCCTTTTGGTTTGTTTACTGAATATGGGCAGGGGCCATATTCATACTCGAAAGCGGTTCTGAAAAAGAACTTCTGCTAAATGAATCCTTGAATTATTCAATATAATTGAGAAGTGCTGTCCTTGCCTTCTTCATTCCAATCCCTACTGAACCAGCAGCAGTAACAGAAACTGACAAAACAGTGACATTTCAACTAATAGTCAAGTAGACAAACATTTACATCGGACAAAGAGACGCAGATTGCTGTGATGGAAGTAGCTGAGCTCACTAAGTAATCAAGGTGGTAATCAGAAGGTGGTAGGCCTAATAGCTGTTTCCCATTCTTTTCCCATAGCTTCATTGGATTGGATTGACACCAGATTTGAATGGGAAACACACACATAAGTGTCATTTCCCATTCAAATCTGCTGCCAAGTCAATCTAGAAAAACAGGACTACAATTATACGCAGAGCCTATACCAACTCTGCAAGCACGGTCAGGACCTGGACAAATCAGTAACGTCTCGATTGAGGCCAGATCAAGTCAAACCATGACTAGTCGGATCTGGCCTAGAGTATCACCTGATTTCAAACAACATAAATCCTGCCCACAAAAACAGACGTCCTGGATTAATCAGAGAGGGACCGATCGAGGCCAGATAAATATATATAAATAGTCAGACATGTCCCAGAATATAACCTTACATGCTCATATTTCAACTAGCATTACAAAAATAAAAATAATCCTATAGACCATATGACGTCCTGGTAATGACGTCAAGATCATCCCCATATGGGCTGCGATCTGGCCTAGCTTTGAACGTCACCGGAGTCACCGGAGGACGTTATCATAACGTCATCATGACATCATTTGGCTTGCAGGGAAGGCATGCTACTTGAAGGAACACTACAAACACAGCAGGTTTTTGGTCAAATAAAGTTAGACATAATTTAAATGGATATGAGATTAGATGAAAGTTGGTTTCAAGATAGATGAAGCCTCGGTAAAGGTCGTAATTAATAGAGCAGAACTTCAATGTAATTAGAAAACAGAATGAATTCCTATTCAAAACAATGACTTGTAGCAGCCAGCATCAGAGACTTCAGAGATATGAATTGATTTTGGCTTTATGGTTTGAATGACCCTCAATACAAAACCATTCCTAGTAGTCTCTTCAGTCTTCACGAGGCATTTCCATCATGACAGGAGTGGTCTCTAACAGGATGGCAATGCCTCCACCGAGCTAGACTCGGTGGAAATGGGTAAATAATGAGCTCTGGCTGTTTAGACTCGCCTTTTTGCACGTAAGCATTGGAGAGGTTCCAGCCCGGTTACCAGAGAAAACATTTGGCATTACATTGTGTGTTTCTGACAAGCCTGAAGCTGCTGACAGCGCTCCTGATTTGAGAGTAGCCTACATTTTGAAGAAACATACAATGGCAAGGCCTTTTCTCTGGTGATGGGCCTGGAAGTTCATAAGAACTAGCAAAAGAACGCGGACAGTTCACACTAAGTTAGTTGTTATATATGAGATATCACTTCCATTATGATGAACATTCTCAATTTCCTCAACCTAGAAATGGATTATGAAACAAAACAGACTCTCTGCCCAAACCAATGTATCTCTCTGACACTTTGCAACGTCCTCTCTGGCAGCATGAAGACGAGCTGCTGCAGATGCAGAAGAAGCTGAAGGGCACAGAGGATGAGCTGGACAAATACTCGGAGGCCCTGAAGGACGCTCAGGAGAAGCTGGAGGTGGCCGACAAGAAGGCTGCTGACGTGAGTCCAACGCCGCCATCGCACTTCACTTCCTAGTACTGAGCATTTATGTCAGACATAATGTATGCCGTCTAGAAGAGGGTCTGTCTGTCTGTCTGTTAGAATAAATGTGTCTCTGTTCAGTAGATCAGAAGCAAATGTCTTGTGCACAATGTCGATTGTGCAAAAGACTAGTGAAATGAGTGAATATAATATAGGCCTATATTGTCGCTGTCGCGTGGAAACCTTGTACAGTATGTCCAAAACCCTTCGTTCTGTATTTATCATTTAAAAAAGCTGATGTACAAGCTGATGTACAAGCACACAACGCCTCGCACCAAGGCGTTGTGTGCTTGTAGATCAGCTATTTTCACTAGTGTTGTGCGACAGTCTTGTATGATGAAGTAAGGCAAAAACATACACAGTTGAAACTTGGGGTTACAAGGTTTCTGCCCGACAGTGACAGTGATTGCTTGAATATTCAGTAAATCTATGACCTATGAATGGATACAGGTATACTACAGACTATCGACAGGGAATATGAGAGTAGCCTATTCGGACAGTGTCACCCAGCCTTAACATTTACAGTAAATTCAGTCAATTTAAATAATGATTCATTTACCTTGTAAATGCTGTTTAAAGAATATTGGTGATTCGACATCTATCTTACATAATGCAGCACTGGGGTCTGCTGAGGATTCTGCCTGGAGCACTTTTTTGAGGCGATGTGAAAAAAAGAAACCTTTCTCACATTGTATCCATGACAACTGACTACAGCTCGGCCGATGCTAATTCCGTGTCCCTTCTGGTTACCTAGTGACACGTAGGGCATCAAACCAGACACCCTTTGGTTGTTGTACTTATTTTTCCATCTTTACAGTTTAGTGAATTCCCATACAGCGAATGGTAAAGATTACGATTTCGTCAGCAATTAGACATTATAGTGTGCAATAGGTCAAGATTTGGAACTCTGAAAAGTCATAGCTCCTTCACTGTCAGACCCACTTACATGAAACTAGACTATAGAGATGTGTAACCCAGGCCCTGGTACCACGAGGCGTTGTGTGCTTGTAGATCTGCTATTTTGACTAGTTTTGTGCGACAGTCTTATACTATATGATGAGGCAGGGCTTAATTTGCGAAAGAACTTGTGAATTTGAAACTTGGAGATAAGAGGTTTCTGCCGGATAGTGATGAAATGGTATAGGTACTTGAAATAAATAAATAAAAAGTTGAGAACAACTGTCTTGATCAATAAAGACAACATATAATACGAGGGGAAAATCCACCCTTGTCAACATATATAAACAGACTCAGTATGTGTAGGCACTCGTGTTACAAGACACACTCGTAACCGCACGCTATCATAACAGGCCTCCGCAACAGCAGCATCAAAAAGTCCTTTCTGATTCCCTGGATGTCTGTGCGTTCAGCCTGCATGGACCGCAGCTGTCGAGGGGCTTCACGGCCCCCTATTTTAGGCCTGACGTCAGCCAGCCTGGCCTTGACAGTGAGCCCACCGCGGTCCCAGCCCATTTTAGGGACCACTCTCCTCGGAACACAAGTGACAGCTTTGTCTCACTGTCGTCAGATGCTTGATTTGTAGCTTAGCTTGGTTTCGCGCCGGGGGGTGTCGCGCACTGGAGCAAAACTTAAATGAGGTTTTAATCCACCATCTGCATGGAAGAAAAGTTGAATCTGAATGAGCATCATTGTCACATCACAGGTCTACAGGTGTTGATGAAGTGAATGAAGTTACTTTTTGTACAAGCTCAATCATTTTCAGTAAAGTGGAATGTGAATAGAATGTGAAGAGCAATATGAAGAGCAAGACATGAGGATAGCAACAGGTTAAATAACAAAGTTCCTCTAAGTGAAGAAAAATCTATCTATGTACTAGTCCTTGCCTGTTCGAACATATGCTCCGAATTATGTGCAGAGTTTGGTTATGAAGGGATTGAATGTAGGAGTCTCAGAAGTAATGTTGGAGAACCCAGACATATCAGTGATGCCAGTCATTTCCAAATTTGGGTGCTGTTTCAGCATGCGGCTGTTACCATGGCGGTGACGCATGTGCAGTACAAGCAGTGGTATCAGGGATGTCCGTTATCTCACAAGACTATCATAAGTATACTGTATAACTATATACCGGTAGGCCTACTGTATAATAATACTGTATGTCAGGCAATGACTGAGTGGACCCGTAATTTGACTGTGCTGCCATTTCCTTTGGGTAATTGGGAACTCTCCAAGTCAACACAAAAGAATCCATGCCCGCCTCTCCATATAGAAGTCACACCTGTTGCCATAATTGTGGCTGTGCATACGCAGAATGTACAGAACACCCGTCAAAGAATACCATGAGCTCTTTAAGAGTGGGGGCCTTTCTGGGTGCTCACACGTTTCCATCCAAGTTTGTGTCTATACTTTACTTGGTGCAGTGGTGAAGTCGCTTTGTCGGGCTTCTATGTGAACACTACAGTCGGTCATTACACGTACTCCTACTGGCTGGGGGTGGCACCTGACAGCGGGGTGTGTTGGGCGGGAGGAGTAGGACGAGGGCCCTACGTCCTCCCGGTGGGGGCTCCTCACTGACAGGTGAGTCAGTAGGATACAACAGCAGTGACGACACAGAAACGTGTGGGGAGGAATTCATCAATTACATCGGGAGAAAAAGGGCGTAAAGTTACAAGTTACAATGACTGAGATTGGCCTTGTTTACCATCCTTAGATAGACTGCATAAGAAAGCCTATAAGTAATACTCCATAGTAGGAGGTTGTTACTGGTAAAAAAAAAAGAAAAGAAAAAAGACAAGATCTACAAGCTATCCACACGTTGCAATGTGACACATTGTTAGCTTGTAGATCTGTACTTTTTAAGCATTTGCCCCCTCGCACAATTATGATGTAACATGTATGTACGGGTCAGGGCAGGTCCATGGGTCAAAAGTGAAATATCCAAATACTAGGGGACAGAAGCCCCGAGCTGAGCATGCCCTGCTGTCAATGGATTAAGAGAAAGACGGCCGGGTCTCTCAGTGAACAGTCTATAGCAGTGTTTCTCAAAGGACGGTACGTGTACCCAGGGGCGTCACAAGGGGTAGGAAAGTGGGACTGAGTTACTAGGGCCCAAGGTGGCGGAGGGGCCTTAATTATTTTATACTTTAGCTATTGAAAAATAGCAGATATACAAGCTCACAGCGCGGCACCGAGTGCCGCGCTGCGAGCTTGTAGATCTGCTATTTTTGAAAAGTCGTGAAAATGTGTGCAAATCTTTGAATATTATGTATTTTTTGAGCGAACATTTGTAACTAAAATGTTGCTTCTGGGGGGTCCCTGGAACTCAATATTTTGAGATGGGGTTCCGTGGCCAAATACATACCAGTTTGGGGGTCCTTCACATGAAAAGGTTTGAGCTCCACTGACATAGAAACATAGGTTTTTCAAAAAAACTCAGAAGGATTTGAAATATTCAAAGATTTTCGTGTTTTTTCAAAAATAGCAGATCTACAAGATCTACTTGTATATCTGCTATTTTTCAATAGTTAAAGCACAGGGGCCCCGCAGTGAATCCTTGTACCCAGGGCCCAGAATTTGGTGCGACGCCCCTGCGTGTACCCTTAGGGTAGACGTACCGCCTAGGGCAGGGGGTACAGCAGAAAATGGGAATATGTATTTTACTGTTATGGCTTAGGGGTAATGACAAAAAAACATTGACAGTCTTTGTGTGAACCTTCTCATCTGTAAATTGTTAAAGTGATCCCTGGCTAATACGACAAATATGCCTTAATACATTATAATTGTCCTCTATAACTGCAAAGTAAAATTAAAAACACCTTAAATATTTTATTTCCTCTAGAAATAGCTAATCTTTAACTTAACAGGGTCGCAAGTTGATGATGTCATAAATGTCATGTGTGATCTATCCCTATGGAATTTATGGCATGCATGTGAAAATAAAAACAAACTTAATATTTCCTATGTTTAATATGAGCATCAAATCAATATTTCAAATGTGTTTTTTGCACATGAATGCCGTAAATTCCATAGGGATAGATCACACATTACATTTATGACATCATCAACTTGCGACAGGCATTTCTCCTATTGAGTGAAAGATTCGTTATTTCTAGGAGAAATAAAATATTTAAGGTGTTTTTAATTTTACATTGTAGTTATAGAGGACTATTATAATGTATTAAGGCATATTTGTCGTATTAGCCAGGGATCACTTTAAACAGAATGACATCAATATGACTAATACAACTGTTATTGCATAGAAAGCAATGTTTATTTGCCATTATGCTGTTTTATTTTGAACATATTTTGGCATTGGAACTGGACTTTTGATGTACATTTTATAAGCAAACTGCTGTAGTCAGGGGAAGGGAGTTGGCTTCAGAATCAGAAATCAGAATAAGGGGGTACTGCAACCAAAAACGTTTGAAAACCAGTGGTCTATTAGGCCTACTAAAGACTGTTAAATAACAAATCCTTTAAGAAAATTCACCCTCTGTCGCTGTCCGCACTCAGAAGTGAATTTTCTTAAAACATGTTATTTACCGCAGCAATAGTTACGACCAACAGACAAGTTTCGAGAAAATTCACCATTGCGAGTGCGGCCTGTTTCTACCTATAGACTCAAATGTGAAATATTAATGTAACTTGTAATGGGATTAGTTGCTCCTGACACCACGTTATAAGTAATATAAATAATAGTATTTATTTTTAAAGTAATAACGTGACACGTCATGGCTTGTAGATGTGGTATTTGTGAATATCTGCCAAACCGATATATGGGTCTCGCTGTAGTGTGGTGAGTGTATTTATCGCATTAGTAGAGTATGTGCGTATGATTAGTTCAACGGTGTCATGGTGGCTCACACGCAGATAAACAATCCCACTTATGTCCTGATCTGCCATTCCTCTCTTAACTGAAAATTATCACTTCCACATGTTCTGTAGACACATGTAGGCTACTTTAAGGACAGACGGACAGACAGACAGACAGACAGACAGACAGACAGACAGACAGACAGACAGACAGACAGACAGACAGACAGACACACTATAAAATATTTGATAAAGATGGGTTTGTGGGGAACTTGGGAGGAATACAAGAAACATGTGCTTCAGGGACCAGCAACCTGCACTGTATACTGTATAGGAAGATATTTTGTGTCCCTATTCGACCCTACAAAAATCCACTTCACTGTCGGCCGGTTCACCTGTATTGTAGGGGACCCTAACATATCTGGGTATCCGGGTCAAGGTTTTGAAATTGACCCTTACAGGCCTGTAACTTCTGAGAGTGACCAAATGGACGGGTCCATTAGGTCAGGGGTTTTCAAACTTTTTTTTGACTCAGGGCACCCCTATAAATAACTTTTTACATCCACAGCACCCCTGAATTACACTGTTAAATGTTTGAATCTTACATCCTATTACGCGACGTGAACATGCACATCTTTCCACCTGAGAAACGGTATAGGCCTAGGCTATGTCACGGAGAAATATTCGTTTCCATCAGAACTGACTGAAAATAACTTTATATTTGACCACTTGAACCCCTGCGTCTCCCAACGCGTCACAATGTGACGCGTAGTGAGCTTGTAGATCTGCTATTTTTGGTGAAGAGAGTTGGCCGTAGATGGAAAACTAACTCATCAAGTACAGTGCAAATCAGGTCTGTTTTACTAAGCATAGTGACTTGATTGATATTGATCTAGTGATATTGATGAATTCCAAATGTTATCAGATCATTCTGAGGCACCCCTGGACTGGCATCACAACACCCTCTTTGGGAAACCCTGCATTAGTATACACTCTCAGAGTTATGGGGTCCTTGAAAGTACAGTATACCGCTGATCTAATTTATCAGACATTTTGTTTTCTCCCCGGAGAGACCCAGCTGGGTCTTCTTGTCAATCCCTATAGCGCTGGGATGGGAATAGCATAATTTCTCCTGGGCTGGTCCTTCTAAGCCTGCATGGGCTCTCCAGTTCAGCACAGAGTTCCAAGAGAAATGGATATACCGGCTCATAAGCCGTTCATTACCGTGGACAAGAAACTCTGGCTAATCTTACACCTTCTCCTCTCAAGTCTCCCTCACTTAATCCCCTCCTCTGTGAGTGTCCGAGCAGCTATTTGGCATCATTACTATCATCCTAAGTCATCTCCACAATATCAAATTAAAGTATTAAAATATTGAAACTTTTTCAAAAATAGTTGATCTACGCAACCTCACAACTGGGCTTATACTGTAGATCAGCTAGCTTTGAATAGACATAATATGTTTTGTATTAATAACTGCTGTCATTTGAAAGCAGAGAAGTATAAAGTATATGGATATGCTACCATCTGTTGTCAGCAGCTTGCCCCTGCAGCATGCAGCAGCCTTGATGCGTTTTAGAAGCTTGTTTGATTAAAAAAGAAAAAGTAATATAAGAAGAAAAATAAAAACAGACCCTTAGAATACTGTACCCCTTTGTGCTTGTGATTAGTACAGGCATTCTATAAAAAGAAAACCTACTCTACCTATGCTATTTCAGCATTTTTCAATATGGTCCACCACTGGGATTTATTAGGACTTTTGATATGTTATTACTAAGATATTTATGAAACAAAGAAAGTTGAAAGCGTTTCTGTTGCAATTTGTCCTATAGGTTAACCCCCTTATTTTCCATAGAATATTTACCTCACTGTACTGAAATGTAGACTTGTAACTGATTAACATGTATCATTTTCAGAGAGTCCGTTTTGTTTAAATGTGGCTTCTATTTAATACCAATATTGGAATGTATATATCTGTCTGTCTGTCTGTCTGTCTGTTTGTTTTGCTTATTTGTTTGATACATGATTTCCCTGTGCACAGTTCAAAGCTCTTTGCACATTTCTAAACACATTTAAATTCAACAATATAACATTATTTGCGATTCTATTCTATAGATGCACATGATAGGTCTATAAGACAGACAGACAGAGTGAATAAGTATAGTATAGTACAGTATTTGAGTAAATGTGTAGGCCTACATGCATATGGTAGTTACTTTTCACGTGTTGTGTTTGGTCGCCACCACTAGATGTCACCCTAAGACTATAAGAGAGGTGTATCCACATTCCACAGTACTGGATAAACGTCTTGTGCATGCACATAAATAATAGAGGAACAATCAAGTTTTAAACTATTATAATCTTATATAGTAGCCTATCATATAGCACCATTGTATGATCGTAGGCCTACCACTGACTGTACTATTTTCAAACTGTTTAAAGTATTTCAAAGCCTATAGTAGCCTAGCCTAAAATCCAGAGTTAATTTACCTCCAAGTGTAACAGCATACTAATAGGCTACTACTTGGATGTATCTTGGTTAATTTACCCACATACATTAAGTGGAAAAAAAAGAAGAAAAAAAAAGAAAGTGGATTATAGGAGGATTGCTCATTCTCCTCCCAACAACAACCACATGTAGCCTGTAGTAGCCTGCAACCCAGCATCATCATAATCATCATCACCACAGCTGGTTTTGTGGCACTGGCAAGAACAATGCATACGGAAATAGAAGCATGGGTGTTAACTCCAGAGGAAAAACTACAAGCTAAAATATAATAACATAAATAGGCCTGCCTGAATACCATAACAAATTCTAAATATTGTGTTTATTTTATAGTATTGTATTTGTTTTATTTATTAATGTATTCATTCATTCATTCATTCATTCATTCATGCATTCATGAATGAATGAATAGGTCTACTAGCCTACATAAAAAAAAAATGTTTTCGTGACGTGTAGGCTTAGGTCTAGTAACAACTAACAAGAGGACAAATCAGAACCACACTTCACACGTCAATGTGTGGTTCTCAAACTTCTGTTCAAATTCAAGAACCCCCCATAACGGGTCCATTTGGATCTGTTTGTACACTCTTTGAGTTATTACAGATATGTTAAGTGGTTAATCTTTTGAAAGATCCCAGGGCAAATGAAGTAATGCATGCAGGATACAGGGCAGATCCTAGATCAGCACATTCCAATGCGTTGTCTCTGCCAACACTGGGTGGATCGAGAGAGAGAGAGAGAGAGAGAGAGAGAGAGAGAGAGAGAGAGACATTAATTCATAGTGTTTCACACGGATCATCCTGACACTAGCAGAGGAAACTGAATAGTTCTGTCGGAAACAAACTCATCTCGCAGCTTTCTGTTGCCACGTCGTTACATTGTTGCAGCTTCTAAACTCAAACACAGACTTTACCGGCTGTGAAAACTTTATTTTTTATTCTTTCTTCCGAGCGACATTTTCCTCATCTTTTGCTTTGACAACCCTGAAGAAACCATCTTCCAGTTTCATCTTTCATCCTCTTGATTTGGGGACAGAGAGACGCCCTCCTCCCCAGCTGTTCTGTTCGCTGCTCGGGGCGTCGGTCGCTGGAAAAGTTCTCTTCTGCAACTAGGCTACTACTCGCACTGCACTCACGCGCCCACGCACGGCACGTACGCACACAGCTATAGGAGTAGAAAAAAACAACAACAAGATGATGTCAGGAACCAACAGTATCGACTCGGTGAAGAGGAAGATCAAGGTTCTACAGGAGCAGGCGGACGCGGCGGAGGACAGAGCTCAGGACCTGACCAGACTGCTGGAGGAGGAGAAGAGTCACAGGGAGCAGGTATGGAGCCGCAAGTCCGGTCCCCTGGTCCCCAATGTCCCATAAACCCTGTGTCTCTGGACTCTGACTCCCCAATGTACCATAATAACCCTGTCTCTGGGATAGGGTTCATTTGGTTCCATTTTTGCACTGTCAGAGTTACAGACTTGTATGGGTTAATTTAGACCCAGGAGGAACCCCCAGCCCAACCCAAACTGAACCAGTCCAGGGGGCCTCTTGTGAAGACTAAAAAGAGTGATGTAAAGCAGTGGTTCTCAAACTTTGAAATTTGAAGGTCTCCACTTAACTTTGACAGTGTACAAAATGGAACCAAATGGACCCATCCCATTTGCACATCAATCAATCAACCAATCAATCAATCAATCAATCAATCAATCAATCAATCAATCAATCAACTATACATATTATTAATGTCTTGTAGAAAAAAAAGGGGGGGAAATCTACATTTTTTAGGGGGGGGGGGGAAACAATACAATGAGAAATGTCTTAAAATCAGTAAAAACCTGTTGAATGACTTGTTGCAGCTGGTAAAGTTGCTGCAGCTGGCTGAGCTGATTTGAATGACTTTATATGCACACTGCACAGACAGGGCACAAGATACAACATGGATGAGAGAGAGATAACAATAAGATATAGCCTATGAATATATAAAGTTATTAAATTGTCAGTGTCTGACTGGCCATCTGCACATTGTCTGAGTTAACATGCTGTATATTCTATCAATAAGCATAATCTCCAACCTACATCTATGTCCTGATGACAGCTGCAGCTGGTAATGTCACTATTGTGACTCCCATATCCTTATTGCAGGTCACATTGCATTGGACGGGATGTTTGCTCAGCATTTCTTTTCTTTCCTTTCCTTTCCTTTCTTTTTTTCTTTCTTCCTGTAGCACATTATCCCTGCAATCCCTATTAATATAAAAAAGGGGGAAGAAAGTGTATCACACAAAGATTTGGAGGACCCCCTGTAGTAATTCTGAGTACCCCCTAGGGGTTCTGGACCCCCTGTTGAAGACCCTTGCACATCTAATAAAATAGCAGCTCTACAAGCTCACCATTTCCCCCTGGCCTGGATGTTTGCCTATTATGACACGGTTTAGTAGTTAAACCGTCCATTGATATTTTATAGTTTAGAAAAGTGTCTATAAATTGCAAGATGTCATGCATCCTCTCATTCTGAAGCCTTGCATGACAATACTTCGTTTATCTGTGCGAGGGAGCTCCTGCAGTAGAATCTTTCCTTTTGGTGTCGGAAGTTCGTCAGCTTAACTCATTATTCATGTAATGTATTTGCACTTATGACTCAAGCAGCTGACAATACTGTGTGAAGGGAAGTGGGCAGCCCCGCCCTGAGCACACACACACACACCCACGCGCACGCGCACGCGCGCGCACACACACACACACACACACACACACACACACACACACACACACACACACACACACACACACACACACACACACACACCAAAAGATGTGTGGCCAAACCAAAATGATAGGAGACTGTAGGCCTAAATACAGCTGCTGATGATGATGATGGTGAATTGGTCAGCACCACCTTCACCAAGATTTATGCAGTAACCTCGATTTTATGAGGTCATGCGAAGTAACATTTGATAGATGAAGTCATTCTTCATAATAAAGGCAATTCAAATTCATGTTTTTTATATTTTTAGCTGGTCTTATCCTCCCCCTTCATCCTAGCTGGGGTACTTGGTCACATACCCTTGTCACCCAGGACTTGGGGATGCTGAGCAAAAAGTTGGGTTTTTGACCCATGTTACTAAGTCGTCCCTATTGATGTCTTTAGTAGAAACAGGGAGTGACACCACTTTCTTCTTTACCCAGGTTTTTTGTCTGACTGTGCAGATTCTGCAGAATCTCCCAGTCAAAAACACAGAAAACATGCTCTTCTTGTTGCCTGAACGCTGTTCAGAGCGCGCTTCAGTGTGAAATTCTGCACAGGCGGGCAAACAAACCCTAGACTATTCAGTGTCTGTGACTGTGACTGACTGACTGACTGACTGACTGACTGACTGACTGACTGACTGACTGATTGACTGACTGTCATCCTGCAGTGTTATTTCCAGACAAACTCACCAAAGAAACATAAATAATGCATCTCAATCACCCTGCATCCAGCAGTGTGCAGACGTATTTCATATTCTACTGTAGGAGTTCATTCAAATCAAAATGTCCTATGATGTAACCGGACAGAACAATGCCAAACTTCCATAACAAGAAACAGAGATACAGTATGCGGGCCGCTCACTTGGTCAGATTTGAGATTTCCAACAGTGTCAGTAAAATGTTTAATTTGTCCCATTTAACTTTAATAATCTATACGATTTAACTAACATTACATATTCACTTGCATTTTCTCTTGCTCCGTTTTAGAACAAGTGTAACAAAACTTATTGCAAATGTATTGCTTATACTGTATAATATGATTCAGGTACAAAAGAAAAAAAGATGCATCCTCTACACTTCAGAACATAACAGAGATGACCCTATACTTGAATGATCAGAGTCCCCCAGGGGTCTGTACTTGGTCAGTTCCTTTCCCCCCACTAGCCTACACAAAATCCCTTTGGGAAAGGCTTATTTCACTGAATCTCCACCCCCCAGAAGGCCAGAACAGGGATGCCAGGGTTCATCGGGACATTTCGAAAGTCTGGCGTGCGGTTAGGGTTATAGATAGTGTTAGTCAATGGGGACAGTTGGGCAAACTCAACATCAGAGCAATGACATGTCACCAGGTTCATGTAGTTAAATCATAGTTTTCGTTTCATTTTGACACACTGGACCTCCAGCCCAGCTGTTTTCGTTGCATTCCTTCTTGGTGACAGAAGAATCCAAAAACCAAGGGATTACTTGCCGAGTTGAAGAACGTATGCAGGGGTCCAAGATTAACAACGGCAGAACTAAATCAAAAATCTGTTTATATACAGTCGTACGCAACTTGTTTTTGTTGGCCCCGCGCTCTTACTCTTCTGGTGTGATGTCCTCATAAAACAACAAACAATGACAAGCGACGGGTCGTGCTCAGAATGACAGGGCCAACTTTTACTTTTCCCTCGACGCTGACGAAGGCTGGATAGCCAAAACGTTTGTAACTTATGGCATATGGAGAAATAAAAGGACAATGTACCCCTTGCTTGTCATTGTTTGTTATATTGTATAGTCGCTTCCAAAACACTACCATCTTATGCTCAAACCTTACTGTTGAAAACACTTCTAGGATAAACAGTGTCGCGCACAAACAAGGAGTGTGCTTGTGTGTGTTTGTGTGTGTGTGTGTGTGTGTGTGTGTGTGTGTGTGTGCGTGCGCGCCTGCGTGTGTGTGTGTGTGTGTGTGTGTGTGTGCTCAGTCAAACTCCGTTTGTGTTGAACCCCACACCCTTTTACATAATTCTGTGTTCCAGTGTGCAGTGACCCCTATTTTTTTATACACACTATAATTACATATTAGACAGACAGACAGACAGATAGATTAGATCATTCTATCTAGATAAATTATTAACAAGAGCTTGTGACTAGATAATAACTGCATTGGATCCAAAGGAACACAGGTTCTTTTCCCCTCATGTCCTGAAAAGTAAGGGTTTTGGACAATGCAAGGTTTCACCCCCGACACTGAGGACATGCATGCAGTACATGAGCACATGTACATGAGGTGAACGACCTTGGGCCGCTAACGTTTCAATCACCAGAAGTGATTTCATTTCCTGCTCTCCAAACCCCATCCCAGGTGTCTCTTCCTGTATTGAATGATTCAGAGAGCACAGCAGGGTACAGCAGGGCTGGAAGAGGAACTCAGATTAGTTTATTGCAGTGGTGGAAAAGGTACTTGAGTGAAAGTACAAAAGTATTGGTATCAAAATGTACTTAAAGTACCAAAAGTGAAAGTGCTCATTATACAGAATGTCCTGTTTCACTAATGTATAAAATATTTCACTTGCGCAGTGTTCAAATCAGGGGTAGAAGAGTTACATAGTGCAGCATTAAGTACAGTAAAGTGATGTACGATGGCCAAAAAGCAAAACCTCCTATCTGAAAAATTGACTTTGTTGGGAAAATTAAAAAGAAAATGTGTGTTCAACATTAAAACCTATCTACTATTTCTAGTTACATGACATTGGCAAAATGAGGGGCAGAACATTGTTGCAGACAGACTGACCATGTGCAGCATTGCCTGTTGTCCTCATTTCAAGTGAAACCCAAAAATCGTGAAATTTGCAGATAGGAAGTTTTGCGCTTTGGCCATATTATGCAGAATGTCTCATTTCACAAAACCTTTTGAGAATAGCAAACCTTGCAGGTTAGTGACCTTGCAGATCCGCTATTTTCCAAACAGACGGAAGTATAAAGTATAGGGCTTAATTGTTTTATTAATAATAATCTATGTAATAACAATCAAAATCTTTGAAGTTTTCAAATGATTGTAGTGGAGTCAAAAACTCCAATATTTGCCTCAGAGATGTAAAGTGAAATTTGACGTTAGTGAAAACAGCAGGCCTACAAGCTCACAAAGTGTTGCATCAAGCCGCGCCGCGTTATGAGCTTGTAGATCTGCTATTTTCACTACTTCTTCAACATGTTTCTTTTCGAATTTATGGAATTTATTTGATTTTATTTATATTTATTCACAAAATGTAAATAATAATTAAGAACAAAATATAGGAAACAAAACAACAAAGAGGTGTTCATTCACTCGCGACCCATAGAAATCGGTCCGTGACCCACAAATGGGTCCCGACCCACTGTTTGGGAACCAGTGCAGTAGATGTATCGAGTATTGAGAAAATGGAAATACTCAGGTAAAGTAATAGTACCTCAAAATCTCAAGTCACAGCCCTTGAGTAAATGTACTTAGTTCCTTTCCACCCCTGCCATGTAAAGTATGTTTCAGAGAGCCTCCATAGAGGCACAGAGGCTTTACATGCAGTCACAGTTTCCATCACAGTACAGTACAGTGCTTCTCACTCCACATCCATTTATGGCTGTGTGTGGCTGCACTTTACTCTGCTGCTGGATAGCACTAGCTCAGCTGTAGGCAACCTGTACTTACTATCAAAAGAGATGAAATGGAGCCGCAAAACATATTAAAGTCTATAAATGAGCCTACCAAACCTTTTAGCTCAAGGCCTAAAAGAGAAATTAGACGTTAGTGCGTTTGTAGAGCCCAAACTAGTGATCTACAAGTAGCAGATCTACAAGAAGTGAAAATAGCTAATCTATGAGCTCACAACAACGATGTGCGAAGCGTCATGTTGTGAGCTTGTAGATCAGCTCTTTTCACTTCTTCTTGATTATAATGTTTTTTTATTCATGGAATTTCTTAGATGTGTTTCTTTCTTTGTATGAAAATGTATGCAATTATTGAAAAAAAAGAAAGAAAGAAGAAAATCATTTGAAATAGAAAATGTGATTTGTACTCGAGTCTGTGACCCACAGATGGGTCGCGACTCGCGACCCACTGTTTGGGAAACAACTCCTGAGCACCAGCTGGTGGAGTGCATTTACTTTGCTCTGTTTTCTCTAGCAGTTCAGAAATCACTCTCTACTTTTGTATTTGCCGTACAGTATTTAAGGCAACTTATTTGTATGTACCAGTAACCTTAGGCCTCAACAATGATAGTAATTCCATATATTGTTTTTCCGTTGTTGCCAAAGCAACATGGAGCAACGAAGGGATTAAGAGCTGACAGTATCTCTAGAGCCGCAAGTTGTCTATACACTAGCATCTATTTTGGATAGTCCAGTAGAAACAGACAGGAAACAGAGATAGAGAGATGATCTCTCTATCTCTCACACACGCAGCAAAGGTCATCAAGTTCGAGAATCGAACCCACAACTCACTGTCAGGCTGCATTAGAACCTGGTGTGCGCCTTAACAACTAGGTCATCAGCGTTTAAATTCTATGTCAATTTGATGTCTATGTTGACATTTAAGTAACGGCTGATGGACCTGGCAGAGCCCATGGAAGTCAAGGACCCCAAGGAACCATTCATGTAGTGTGCTGATTGTCTTTCCTTTGTATAGGATCTTATTTTTCATATCTGCAGAAATACTTATCAATACTCATCATGCCTGTCTGCATCCATTTGTGCAGACAGGCATCCATCAATCTGAACTTTACACATGCACATGGACCATTGGCAAATGCAGAGAGTGACGCAGCCAATTTGTCACTTTCCCCAAATTTAAGATGTTTTATCAGTATTTTAGTGAACTGATCTCTCAGGCTATGGGATCCGTGGTCGTGGTTGCGGTCCCATAGCCCGGATGGACTATGTGTAGACAGGTATATAGACTGTAATTTTGATTTATATGGTCATGCCAAAAACACAATTATTACATTGTTAATTGCAATTGTTGTTTGTGTCACAATTAACGTAAAATGTCAATCATCGCCGACAGGCCTACTCGTAAAGCCATCACCAGATCATGATGAGGCCTCGCGGGAGGAAGGTGTGACATTTAGACAGCGATGTTTGTAGGAAAGATCCTTTCCACAGTGTTCTCAGCCCCCACTCTTTGTCAACGGCCTGTGTGTGTGTGTGTGTGTGTGTGTGTGTGTGTGTGTGTGTGTGTGTGTGTGTGCGTGTGCGTGTGCGTGTGCGTGCGCGTGTGTCAATGCCAAGGCGGACTTTGAGTCGCTGAACATATCCAGCTGGTGGAGGAGTGTGTTAATAGGCTCTGTGTACAGCAGCCATATTGGAAAGAAATCGGGCTGCTTCCTTCACAGGTGTTACCAATGATGCTTATCAAGATTTTGTTCCATTCTTGTCAAACAAAGTCAGGGTGCTCATATTGTGCATTGGCTCACTGGAGAATTGGGGTCCAGCCAGGGATCCTCATGGTTCTTTGAGGGGGTCCCAAATGGCCCATATCATGAGAGTGTGTAACTCTGAGAGTGTACGAATGTATTATACACTGTCAGAGTTATGGAGGTCCTTGAAATTAAGGTTTGAGAACCACTTAGTGCGGGGCCTCAAGGGGAGACAATGCTCATTTCGTGCAAATCAGTCTAAAAGCGCCACATTTTGCACAGATGTAGCCCATGGCTTGCTCTAATGATTTAGCTAGGGCGCCCGAGCCGACGACCTTCAGGGTCGCCACAGCGGCCAAATCAAGTTGGGCTCCCTTCGACTTTCTATGAACCACAAAAAACCACACAACGATGGTTTAGTGATGAGTCATCACTTTTCACAGTTTTGCGGGTGTTTTTGGGGGCCAGTTCTAGCCCAAGGAAAGTTTTTTTGTGCAAAACAAATGCTTGCAATGGATTCAGAATCATGACAAACCACTAGTTAGACCCCTCACATCCTACTTAAAGCAGATCTTTTTCTGGGTATTTTCCTCCTGTATAGAAAGTCGATGGGAACCCAACTTTTGATTTGGTCGCTGTGGCGACCCTGAAGGTCGTTGGCTCGGGCGCCCTAGCTAAATCATTAGAGCATGCCCTGGGCTACATCTGTGCAAAATTTGGGGCTTTTAGACTGATTTGCACGAAATGAGCATTGTCTCCCCTTAAGGCCCCACACTAACTGTGCTTCACTAAATGGAACATAGCCTTCATTAGAATCATTGGTAACACCTGTGAAGGAAGTAAGGAAAGGGCCCAATTTCTTTACCACATGGCTGCTGTGCATATAGCCCTGTGTAGGGCTGAGGCGGAGGTAGTGTCACTGAACCGACACAGCCAGCTGGTGGAGTAGTGTGTTCATTGAGTTGTGTTTATTGTGTTGTTCCTGTTGTTGCTTACTGTAGGCCGAGGCAGAGGTGGCATCACTGAACAGACGCATCCAGCTGTTGGAGGAGTGTGTTGATTAATTGTTGTTTATTGTGTTGTTCATGTTGTTGCTTACTGTAGGCCGAGGCAGAGGTGGCGTCACTGAACAGACGCATCCAGCTGGTTGAGGAGTGTGTTCATTGAGTTGTGTTTATTGTGTTGTTCATGTTGTTGCTTACTGTAGGCCGAGGCAGAGGTGGCGTCACTGAACAGACGCATCCAGCTGGTTGAGGAGGAGCTGGACAGAGCCCAGGAGAGACTGGCCACGGCCCTGCAGAAGCTGGAGGAGGCTGAGAAGGCTGCCGACGAGAGCGAGAGGTCAGTGTTCCCCTGCTGACGCACTCTGTCACTAGGACGCTTCACGTACGGTTTAAATACAGTATGTTCTGTACTCTACAACAGTGGGTGCCGTATCGCAAGTCCAGGAGTGCCTCAGAATAATCTGATAACATTTGGAATTCATCAATATCACTACATCAATATCACTTCACTATGCTTACAAAAACAGATCTGACTTGCACTGTACTGGAATTCTTTTTCCATCTACGACCAACTCTCTTCACCAAGAATAGCACATCTACAAGCTCACAACGCCAATGTGAGGCGTTGTGAATCTGTACATCGGCTATTTCTGGTGAACCTTCCCCCCAGAATAGGGATGCTGGGGTTGAGGTGGTTAAACGTCAAGTATAACGTTATTTTCAGTCAGTTCTGATGGAAACTGACATTTCTCAGCGACATATCTCAGGTCTACCGTATCTCAGGTCCAAAGATGTGCATATTTACGCCGCGTAATATGATGTAAGATAAAAGAAAAAATGTACAGTGTAAATCAGGGGTGGCGTGGATGAAAACGTTATTTACAGGGGTGCCCTGAGTCAAAAAAGTTTGAAAACCCCTGCTCTAAAACGCCCATTTCAAAGAGTAACGCTATGAATGTCCACCATCTCTCACTGATGAGGGACAAAGTCAGTCTTTCAAAAGAAAGAAAAGGTTGGTCGAAAGGTTTTCCAAGGCTTCAAGCTGTTTGTGCAGGCCTTTTCATTCTTTTGAAAATGTCATTACCAGCCACGTAGTTTGGACCCTGCATGAGAGCAGAGTCACGGATGTGTTGAACCAAGATGAAATGCAGTAAACGTGGTTCAAAACTAGGGCACACGAATGATCAATAAATAACCGATTAATCGTCGATTTGGTCTTATTCAGCAAATAGACATTTAAATGAGTAGTAGTTTTTGCACTTCTAGTACTGCGAGTAATCTCAGGCTAAAATCCAGTAAGTAATTAGTAAATATCCAGCAAACAATTTATAGATATGTCGAACAAATTAACTATCGATGATTCGACAAGTTCCTATGAATAACATTTTACTTGACGAATAACTATACTTGTCGAATAACTATTCCATAGTTTAGATGAGGACAGCCCTACTGTAGTACATGCAGCAAAGTTATTCCTAGACACCTCAACACATTACATCAGACCAAACACTACTAGAGGATTAAGTGGCACTTAAAGTCAACTTCAAGTCTCCATGGTGTTGACAAGCTTATAAAACAGACATACAAGAGGAATCTTCCCCGCGTAGACACGTGCGCAGGCACAGAGTAGGCCTATATACGTACTGTATACAGTAGGTGTAATAGTTAGGCAGTTCTTACCAGAGACAGAGCCTCAGAACCAACAGAGAATCACAGCTACAGAAACCACAATGGAATTATGACTGGTACGTTCATTTGTACGTATGTCAAACTGAAAAAAAAAAAAAGAAAAAAAAAATACCATATTGACTGAAAATCCATCTGTTTGTTTTTGCGTCTGTGTAGGACATCACTCCTTTGCCCTACCTGTGTAGTGTAATGGACGGAACATTGGCAATGTGGAAATATTGCCATTACACCAGCAATAACCACATTTAAGCCCTTTGCACACAGGCGCGTTTAACCGCACGGATAAAACGGACAATATAATTTTTTGAAAAGAAAACAATGATTCTCTATGACCTCATGCACACCGGCTCCGGATTAGCCGTGCGACGAGTGGCTGCCGCCGTGCGTTTTTTTCTCGATCAAACCCAGTTCGATTCGTGCGTCTTGTCGCATGCGGTAAAAAACTCATCACTCCTTTTATGACTCCTTTTTGGATCCGCAGCGCCGATTCCGCACAGCCTTGCACACCAAATCCAATGCGTTTTATTCATGCCGCAAACGAAAAAAACGCAACTGTCCTGTGTGCAAAGGGCTTAACGCTGGCGTACGTGTGTGTGTGTGCGTGTGCGTGTGTGCGTGCATGTTTCCAGGGGGATGAAGGTGATTGAGAACAGGGCCCTGAAGGATGAGGAGAAGATGGAGCTGCAGGAGATCCAGCTGAAGGAGGCCAAACACATCGCTGAGGAGGCCGACCGCAAATATGAGGAGGTGAAGTTAGAACACACACACACACACACACACACACACACACACACACACACACACACACACACACACACACACACACACACACACACACACACACACACACACACACACACACACCACAACACCAGCAATACCATTTGGTACAGGTTTCTGTTTACATTTCTCGTAACTCCAAATATTAGTGATACATATTCAAAATGTACCCCATTGATTAGAAATCAATGACGGTGTCATGACAAGTTAACCATGACGAAGATCCCCCCCCAGTCCAGACCACCAGCACTACATCACGTTTACGTTGCTTTTCATTGATGGATGCACATTACACTGTTTATTTAAATATAACAAATCCTTGGGTTAAGCTTAGTTGCATGTGCATGTCGTGCACCAGGTGAGCTTGTTCTTGCGAACAAGTGCACACCAGCCATAAAAGATCACAGCAGAGCATGGCCTAGGCATTCGTCATTTGCCTGAGGTTATGGATGAAAGCGTAGGCTCATTTACGGTCTTATTTAGTCACACAACAGCAACAGAAACTCAATGTTTGAACAGCGTATGTTCGACACAATCGGTTCCTTCCGCAATGACCTCACCGTGACAGCTCATCGCACTTTGGCTTGCACCGATTGGTCAGCTACTGCCCGCCTGCTCAGTGCCAGGGGCCGATATCAGTTACCAGCCTCTCGGTTCCCTGTTATCGCTTCCCTTGCCCAGGGCAAATAAAGCCTCCTTACAGTATGTGTGCATTATTTGATGGAACACACCCTGGCTGTTCATGATGAAAGCTATGAGGCCAGTAGACGAATACAGTTACAAGAGAAAGGAATCAGTTGTTCCTGAAACCGTCACTTGAGAGCTAAAACGGTGTTCATGATTTGGAGAAAAACTATTTGACCAAGATCGCACAGCCATAAACCCAACAATATTTTACTTTCATTTTAAGCACTGATAAGGCTGAATTAAACTTATGTTGTACAAACAGTGTAGCATGTTGAAAATAACTGATTACTCAATTCAGGCATTTAGCAGGCGCAGTCATCTTCTTGTGAGCAACGTTGTGAGCTTGTAGATCTGCCATTCCCTGCATAAACCTTGTACGGGTGAAATAAGCACATAGGCCTGGGCTATTTTTGCCTGCATCATGAAGACGTATTTATATAATTATTGCAATATACATGTATATTGTCACATTGTTTCATTGTGTGGTGTTAAGTGGTATGTTTTGTACATGTTCAGGTGGCGCGTAAGCTGGTTATTGTTGAGGGTGAGCTGGAACGCACAGAAGAGAGAGCGGAGGTGTCAGAGGCGTAAGTTCAACTCCTTTCCATACAATACACACATATACAGTACATACTGAGTAACAGTGGTGGGAAAATGACAACATTTTTGAGAAACACTGGTCTAAAACAGTGGTTCTCAAAGTGGGGTCTGGGGAACCCCAAGGGGTGAGTTTATCTAGCATCACAATCAGTTCAACAGCTTTAACCCTATTACTTTGAAGTTTGAAAATAGTCAAAAGCCAGTCTATAAGCTTGCAACGCATCACATTGCAACTCGTCGTGAGCTCATAATTATCATAATTATCTTATGGAGGTCAGCTGGCACAAAACCATTTCTAATGGGGAGTCCACGGCCAAAACACATAAAAATGTGGGTGTCATTGACGTGAGAGCGTTTGAGAACCACTGCTAAAAAATGAAAAATCGACACACACACACACACACACACACACACACACACACACACACACACACACACACACACACACACACACACACACACACACACACACACACACACACCTCAGACAGTGGACTCTCCCATCATGTGACCTCTGCCGGCCCCTCCCTCTCGGCCCCTGACTGTTCCCACGGTCAACCACAATACCATAGAGCATGTTGGGTTATCTTTTCATTAGCATAACAATGGCTGTGGGATACCATAACCAAAAAAAAAATGTCTCTGTGTGTCATTGTGCATGTTTGTGCCCATCCTGGGGGTCCGTTCCTGCATTCCAACGCATGACATAACCCTCCCTCCCCCCATACCCAACCTTCCCCCTCGGCACGATGTGGCCCCACCCTCCACTAACAGCAAAGCCAGGGCATTGGATGAGGAGCAGAGAGGCTATGACCAATCACTGAAGACCCTGCAAGCGTCTGAGGACAAGGTAGAACACTGTCTGTCTGTCTTGTCTGTCTGTCTGTGTCTATGTGACAGTTGATCGTCATTTGTGACTAGTTAAACTGAAGTAGTAAAACATGGTTGTTGAGGTCGTTGAGGATAATGGGGGGGGGGGATCGTCACTGTTATTTTCTTGGATTTTTCCCCTACCGCTGACAGCCTGTGATTTATTTTCACTTTCCAGTTTCCGCGTGACTGCTGGGAAATGTTCATAATACAATATATTGTGAAATACTGTAAGTTATTTGGTTGTGAAAGATGGCCCACGTGTTCAGGTCACCCAGTTCTTAGCTGACGGTGGCCCCGGTTTACACCGGGTGACGAAAAAGCAGATTGACCAAAAATTCCTTTCCATGCGCTCTGGACAGATGTTTGAGCAGTGGGCGCAGGCAGTTTGTCTGGTTCATTTTTTCTAGATTGATATTCCTATGCATTTGTTGTATTGTTGTTGATGTACATAATTATCTTGCTTATTATACTGCTTATTTTAAGTCGCTTACTTGCTTTGGATTAAAAGCGTCTGCTAAATGCATAAACTGTAAACTGTTCATCATAATAATGTAAGCAGACAACAGAGGTCAGTCAGACTTTCAAGGCCTGCCGCCTGCCAATGGTGGAGTTCTGACCAGATTCAGAAACAGAATGAGCTTTAATATTGTCACATATTTACAGGTGTAAAGGAAAATGCAATTGATGCAATAATATACATCCTGGCCATATGGCGAGGCGGATTAATTCATTAATTAATATCTGGAAGTTGATGTGCTAAGAGGGAATCATAATAATTAAAATCCTAATCCTGGTTAGAGCCCGTGGTTCCTCGCTCACAGAGCACAGAAACAACAAAAGATGTAAAGATGATCGCGATCGACAATAAGGCGATCGACAATATTTTGAACTTCACAGCTAGGTACTGTAGCTATGCAAGCCTAAGGTTCTGCAAGTTCAACATTTCTGCACGCCAGAAACCACAGGGGAAATCACGCTTTACGAGACAGATTAACATGCAGTTGTGTGTGACATCTAATGTCAGTGCAGGGGCGTCAATTGGGTATGGCAGGGGTATGCAGCTGCCATACCCTGGGTCCAGGGGGCGAAAATAAAAGTTACTTTTAAATATAAATCCATTAATGTCTCTTTGTCTATCTGTGCTGGTTATTATGTTGTTAAATTACAGTAAAATAACTACAAATGCAAAATGTAACAAATGGTCACTTTAACAAGGTATTAGGCTATAATTATATTCTCCACACTTGTATTCTCCCCATCTTGACAGAATGGTATATTCCCAGGTTCCGCAGGTCAGCTGCACAGGTGCAATTCATTATTGTTAATTGTGGCATGTTTATTAACATGCCAAGTTTAGCTGCACTTGAACAACCGTTCCAGGCTGCCATATCCAGCCCAAGAAACTGTAGAAACGGGGAAAAAATAAAATGTACTTCTTAAAATAAATGTATCATGCCTGTTGCTAAGGTATGGCAACATGACTGGCGCGCGTGCAAGACACCAGTCATGTTGCCATACCTTAGCTTTTTCTGAACTGACGCCACTGTGTCAGTGTCAGATAGGGCAGTGTTTAGAGAGTTGCATGAAAACTCAAGCGTTATTCGTCAAAAAGGGTCAATGGAGAAAAGTGTGACACTGCGGTAAGACCCCTTCCCCCCCTCTCCCCCTTCCTACCTACTGGCCGTCGACCCCAGCCTCGTCCTGCATGTCTCTGAACTCTGCATGGTTTACTTCCTGCCTCTGCATGACTCGCAGTTTTCTCTGCACGTCCCAACAACAACAACACTGTGTTTAAAGGACTGCACTTCTTTCTTGGAAAACCCTCTTCTGTATGTCCACGGTCATTTTTGCAGAGCTTAATGTATGCTCCATTGTTGCAATACTGTCGTATAAACTATAGGGGTCATGCCTGCTTATCTCAAGGATGCATCTTGAGTTGTTAGTTTGCAATTTGTTGAAAGGTTCAGCATTTTAAATTTGGGCTCCCATGGTTATTTGTCATCTGTTTGAAGGGTCGTTGTAGCCACTGAGACTAAAACACTTGAATGGGGTCTGTTAGATGGTGGCTAAGATTAGCATTGCTACAAAATACTAAAACATTGGAATGTGTCATATTAAAGTACCAAATGTAAAAAGAAATCGAAAAATACATGTATGTATATAATGCAGCTGTCTAACAGACAAAACAATATCAGCAAGCTAGCTGCTTATTTTTTGTGTATAGGCACTGCTGGCTGAAATCTTAAAGACTGCTTTCACCAATCACCGGAAACATCCGATTTCATTTCTTCCTGCAACTCTTGCTGTTTTCCAATTCACAACTCAAACTTTCAACCCTGTGAAGATGTACAGTATGAATGATATTTTTCCAGCATTATTTCTGTCACACTGACTCTTTTCTCTCTGAAGAATTCTCTCTGTTTCTCTTTGTCCTTCTGTCTGTCCTGTGGTCTTGTTGTTCCATCACATGCTATCTACCTTCCTCTTCCTCTGTCCCCCACCCCACCCCAACCTCCACCCAACCCCCACCCAACTCCAGTAAATGTGCTGAACTGGAGGAAGAGTTGAAAAACGTCACCAATAACCTTAAGTCCCTGGAAGCCCAGGCTGAGAAGGTAGGGGGGGTGTTTGCGTGGTTGAGTGACATAGATGGGCTGATTGTGAGCATGTCTTATTAATTTAACTCTGTACACTGTACAAATATAACATCCAAGAAGTATTTTCTCAAGGTTGTTTAGAGACGACTTGGTGATGACCAACTTGTGTCCTTTGTGAATGATTATACACACAGCTAAATCCTCAGTTTTAATATAACTCTGGCAGGGTCACAATTGGTCCTTAATGAAGGACTTAAAGCTGCAGGCCGTAGGTTTCATGTCCTACCTGGGATTTTAACCTAGCCTTGCGTAGCCCGACAATATCACTGCATTTTTGCAGATTTGTCTGGAACCAGTGGCATTTTAACCAGTCTCTCCCTGACAAGAGACCAAGCGTCTAGTGCACAAGGTGGCTCAGTAATCGTAAAATAGTACGATAGAAAGATAGATATAGTGGAAGAGTAGGTAGGCTACTGTAGACCGACTTCAGCCACAGCAGAGGTGCTATATTGTAATATTATATTGTAATACCGGTAATATAGGATGTAGCTGTGTACAAGACGAGATGTGGCGTCCACTAGGTTTGGTTTCTTTCCAGTGGAGTTGATTGCATCGTGGTTATTCACTAAATGGCTTAACCATTAAGGCATTAGTCTTGTCATGCATGCCCTTTGGCGACATGATTCCAGAAAGGTCAAACTCTGTTTATGATGGATGCGGATGCCAGCTGTGTCCGTGATGGAGTTACTTTTACGACGGATTAAGTGCATGGTGTGATTTCAGCCGTTGCGTTGGCTTGGGTGAACAGTGCTGCTTTGATTCCCTGTGACATGGACAAGTACGTGTCTGGTTCACTTTTGGCTCAAATGCACTGCAGCCATATTTGGAAAATAATTGTGCCTCTTCCTCACTTCCTTCACAGGTGTTTCCAATGATACTAATGAAGGCTCTGTTCCATTTAGTGTAGAACATTGGTTGTCAAACCTCTTAATTTCAAGGCCCCCCCTAACCCTGAGAGTGCACAAATGGAACCAAATGGACCTGTACGGGTCCATTTGGTTCCATTTGTGCACTCTCAGAGTTACACAACCATAAGGGGCCATTTGGAATCCCCTCAGGTCAGGGAACTATGAGGGTACCTGGACCCCGCTTTGAGACACTGGTGTAGCATAGTGTTTCCAGTGAGCCAACATGCACAATATCAGCACCCTGACTCTGTTTGACCAGAGTGGAACAGAGCCTTCTCTAGTATCATTGGTAACACCTGTGAAGGAAGTAAGGCTGTTGTGCATAGAGCCTATTTACTTACTGAGCCTCCAGTAAAATACAAATTAAATAAAGCTTGTTAGTATTATCTACCATTGCTGCCAGGTGGAAACCATATACTGTATGTCCAAAACCGTTACCTTTCAGGAAGAAGCTCCAGATGAATGGGTCCAGTGTTATTATTTTGTCACTATAGCTCTTTATAAAAGTCACAAGTAGACTTAATCATTTGAACCTGGTGACCCCATTTTGGGAATGTCAATATAGGTATTATATTTTTCAAAAATGTGTAGAATCTTCCAAAATGTTTTCCAAAATACCAGCCAAGTCAACATAAGACATATTATCTTTGGAAAGAAAACATATTTGATAAGGTTTCTGCCCAACAGTGACTGGTTCCCTTGTCAGTCTGTTACTTTACTGTACTGAGCCTCCAGTATGAAACATACATAACATAATAAACAACATTGTATGATCATGTTAACCAAGCATTCCTGCATATTATGGAGGTCCAGATCTGTTCCGTTTCATGAACAAAGCTCTACAGTTGTTTGAGTATATTCTGAGTGAATATTTTCACTTGCACCGTCTATTACACTGTAGATGGGTTCTCTGCAGGACGATAGCAACTCTGTTCACATATTCTCCATGAGCCATCACAGTGCATAGATAGATAGATAGATACTTTAGATCAGTGGTTCAAAAAGAGACTCAAAGCCGTGAAAATAACCAATCTACAAGCTTGTAGATCAGCTATTTTTGGCCAACAGTGCCATGGATGGATGGATGGATGGATGGATGGATGGATGGATGGATGGAGAGAAATGTGTTCTGTTCAACAGTTCCAGTTGCCATACATTCATGCAGATCTGTCAGTAAAAGAATGATGAATATAAAATACTTTACATCAATAGAAGTAGAATGCAGTGAAAAACTATAAGTTATAAGAAGTTACAATTATGACATTATAATTATGCACACTATAAAAGCATTGATGAAGTACTATTTGCATAATGTGTATGTGTGTATTTATGAATTTCTCGCGAAGCATGTTGGCTGTCCTTCGCGATTTTAGAGGTAGGTGTGTGTGCGTGCGTGCGTGCGTGCGTGCGTGCGTGCGTGCGTGCGTGCGTGCGTGTGTGTGTGTGTGTGTGTGTGTGCATTTCTGTGTGTGTGTGTGTGTGTGTGTGTGTGTGTGTGTGTGTGTGTGTGTGTGTGTGTGTGTGTGTGTGTGTGTGTGTGTGTGTGTGTGTGTGTGTGTGTGTGCGTGTGTCATGTAAATGCTGTGTTTGAGTGGGTTCTTCAGACATGACACAAACTTTGACTGATCTCTCTTGTATCTCCCACCACAACACTACTCCACTCCACTCCAAGAAGA